>NW_010107979.1:0-58757 GCF_000699245.1 Pterocles gutturalis
CGGCCCCGCGGCTGAGGGATCTGCTCAGCTCCCCACTCCCCCCCCTCCCAACTCGTCGTAAGTTCATCTGCCGGGAGGCGGGTGACCGGAGGGCAGCAGGGTCTGCCCCCAGGCTGAAATTTGGTGGAATGTCTCAGGCGGATGAAAAGAGCTTGAGGTTTTGAAAGATGAAGTGAGTGAGCTCCCCCCATCGCCCCCCGGCCACGGCCGCCCCCTTTTCTTGGGAAGATGCTCGCAGGCATTGCTTGGGGAGGTGGGGCTGGGAAGGGGAAGCTGGACAGGGAATTGTCCGTATGGGAGAAAATGTCGTTCAGTGTCATGATGAAAATTTGTGTTTGTTTTCAAGCTGCAAGGGTCTGGAGACCGTAGCAAGTGCAAGCAGCACAGGTTTAACAGTGCTTTAGTTACAGCTATATAATGTGGGTAAGCCAGGCTGTATCTAAGAGAAGGAGCTCTGCACCGAATCCATTTGAGGGGCCGGGGCTCCTCCAGCTCTGCACCTCTGCCATGTCTCTCTTTGGCAGCTCTAGTGCAAGGGATTGGGTTGAGACACTAGGATTTATGAATGTTACCTGACAAGAGCAGGTCGTGAAGCTTGGATGCTGCTGGAGCCAGATCTCTAACCTTGTCTTCACTTCAGCCTTGAATCTGAACTCTATCCTAAAACTAATCTGGACCCCAGCCTCAACTGACCAGAAACCTTGTACTCCTGTATGTCTCTGAGACCCTGAGCTTCAGCTGGAACAGATCTGGGTCATCTTTGCAAGGATGCGACTTAACTGGCAACACACATTGGAGACAGACCTGAGCCCTGGAGGGAGCCTGCTTCTCATTATTGTCACTGCAGCGACCAGCCCACTGCAAAATCCAGCAAGTGATGGATGGCCTAGAAACAACCATATTAGTCTAGGAATGGAAAGGGAGCTCATCCTCTAGAGCCCTGACAGGAGAGCAGCAATCTGGGTCTCACCAGCATCCCCTGGGCGGGGATGAAGGAGGCTCGTGGTGTGGCTGCCTTCAAGAAAAGCGTGCCCAGAATGAGCATGCACATGAACCTCCATAGCCTGAAACGCTACGCGAAGACCACAAGCAGGTGTGGAGGGAATGCTTTAGGTTTTTCTTTTTTGTAGCTCATGTTTTGGAGGAGAGTGTGCACAGCATGCCCCTCCTAAGTGGTGTGCCTGCACACCCCCCAAAGCAGTGCTCCCAACAACACCTTTCATTGCATTAAAAGCAAAAGGAGGTCAATGCTAAGCAGTGTATCTCCTCAAGCCACAAAAAACAATGTAGCTTTTTGTATCAAACCAATAAGCCAGACTTCGCCATTCAAGGGACAGTGTTTAAAAACAGAGAGAGAAAAAATGGTCCTGGAGCAAGTGCTTTTGTAATATGCATAAGTTTTCCCATGAAGACTCCTGTAAGATTTTGCTGGGTTTGACTTAGGACTTTAAGGGTTAGTTATTTTAATGGATAGCCTACCGTTTCCCAAAACAAGAGAGTTTGATGCTTGGAGGGGAGTATTCTGCAGGAGATAGTGTTTTTTGAAGCATTCACCACTTTTGTGTAAAATTCAGATGACATGTGCATAAATCTTTATTGACTTAGCCATTAAAATGTAAATAAGTGCAGTAACTGCAAAAAATTATATTGACACTAGCAACAGTTATAAATATCCACTGTACAAAAATTACAGTAAGATTTTTGACAGAAAATAGCTAGAGCAAGAGCAGGAGAGTCTTCTCTTCATACCCTTCACACATGGGCTGTAGAAAAGATAAATGCTGCTGTCACAGGCCATGGGACAGTAACCATTTATTTCAGTAGCTGTGGTTCTACCTCTTCTCCCCTTCAGGTGTTTTTTAAAAAATGTGAAACAAAATACAATATCAACCAGAATTTAAGTGTCCAGCCAACAGAAAGCAAGTATGACTGTTTTTGGTAGACACTGATTCTGGCAAAGACTCGCATTGTTTTGCCAATAGTACATGATTTTAGGTTATTCCACCTTGTAGTGCCTAATTTGAGATACAGCCCCTGAATCTTCTCACGAGGATGTGTTGGGGATTTAAACTCCATAAATGCCTACAGAGCCTCCCTTTACAATGTTGTTAAAACTCAGATGGTTTTGCACCAGGGAACTTGCCCCAGGAAACCAGAGGCAAAACAGAGGTACAAAAAGATAAGCCCACACCAGGAGATACGGAAAAAGGGGTGGCCAGCAGGGAGAGGGAGGTGGTTGTGCCCCTCTACTCTGCTCTTGTGAGGCCCCATCTGGAGTACTGTGTCCAGGCCTGGGGCAGCCAGCACAGGAAGGACGTGGAGCTCTTGGAGCGGGTGCAGAGGAGGGCCACTAAGATGATCAGAGGGCTGGAGCACCTCTCCTATGAGGAAAGGTTGAGGGAACTGGGCTTGTTTAGCTTGGAGAAGAGAAGGCTCCGGGGAGACCTCATTGCGGCCTTCCAGTACTTGAAGGGAGCCTATAAACAGGAGAGGGAACACCTGTTTACGAGGGTGGATAGTGATAGGACAAGGGGGAATGGTTTTAAACTAAGACAGGGGAGGTTTAGGTTAGAGATTAGGAGAAAGTTTTCCACACAAAGGGTGGTGGCACACTGGAACAGGTTGCCCAGGGAAGTTGTAGATGCCCCATCCCTGGAGGTGTTCAAGGCCAGGCTGGATGTAGCTCTGAGCAGCCTGGTCTAGTGGTTGGCGGCCCTGCATATGGTGGGGGGGTTGAAACTATGGTTCTATGATTCTATGATCCTTCCTCCACAAATGTCAGTGCCTAGAGGGGATGATGTCCCGAGAACTGAGGAACAGAGACTCCATGTTATCTCCATGGAGATATCTCTCCTGACTGAACCTACAGTCTTCTGCTGGGACTGTCTTTGGAGGAACACTGAGTTGCTTTTGGACATATAATCAAGAAGCATATACTTTATTGTATATGACCAGAGCACCAAGCCATCAAACATTTTAGGCTTAAATGGAATTATTGAACAATTGATAGCCTTCATGTATGCGTTGGAAACAAGTTTACCTTTTGAAGTTACCTTACCATACTTTTACAGATTTGGGGGTGGAGATTTTCAAGTGTATTTCCTGAACAAAATCAAATCAAGTCTTTCTAAAGCAAAATACATTTTCAGTTCTGTAATCCATGTTTGTAAAGTTGGGAACATAATTGCTCTGCGCAACTTCAAATCTCCCACAGAGAGAATGTCCTTGTAGTTATTTAAAACAAGACATTTTTGCCTGTCTGTGTCATTTGAAACATATTTATTTAAAATACTAGCAGTTTCCAGGGGATTCTTCTGACAATCAGTGCCTGAAAGCTCCTTTTTCTTCATAGTGCACAGGGAATATCCTTTTTCTTCGTAAGTCTACCTGCAGCACATCAGTCTAGCAGGAGCTCCTTCATACCACTACAGAAGAGGATCACATGTGGAAAGTGAAAGTGAGGACTTCCATACTTACCTGAAGCTGACATTGGTTATTTAATGGTTAAATAGAAACTTTCTGGGAAAAGTGGAAAGATGTAAGCAGCCACAGCCATTGTACCAAGTGTGGTAAGGCTTTGCACCCTTCTGCAATTACAGAAGGTGTAATGAAAGGTGGTGCTTTCTTCTCTTCACTCCCACTCTGGCCTTCCCCACATTCCCTGTGGTGCTGGTGAGGGTAAAGACTGCAACCGCTCCTGTCCTTTACTGGCCATTCAGACTTATAATCCACACTCACTTCAGCCTCCCTGGAGATCAGATGTTTGAGGTTCTTTCTTCTTTCTTTCATTCCTTCTCTCTCCAAGTTGCCTGCCAGTGGCTGTCCTCAGCTGGCAGTACCTACAGCCTGTGTCAGTCCCTTGCAGAGCAGACAAGCTTTTCAGCAAAATGCAGAAAGCAGAAGGAAAAATAAGTGTCTGATGATTGTGCTGTACTCATGTGTCTTGGGTGAGATCAGGCGGCTCTGTACAGGTCCCACTGACACTTCCACATCATAATTTGTCTCTAAGAAAGCAGAGCTCTTGCACAGCAGACAGCTCGTTACATGGCTGGTAGCTGCACGCTTTTGGCAGGTGCATCAATGGGACCAAGCTGTCAGGCTCAAGCCCCAAAATGTGTCTTCTAAGGAAGGCTCAGGCTTTCAATGTCCCCAAGGAGGCCATGAGCAGTACACAGACAATGTCAGAGAATGATTTGTCAGAAGAGACCCTGTAAGGAGATAAATGTTTTGACAAAGTCAACTGAGGTATGCCCACTTACAACAACCGATGAAGAAGATCCAGTCTCCTGCAGCACAGACATAAGGGACCAAATACAGACATCAGCTTCAGTGGTTTAGCAACAGGTATGAGTTAGGATGAGACGCATATTCGGCACCAGTTCAGGAAAAAGGACTGGTGGGATGGCTCTGCAGAGAGAGAACAGAGTGCCACCTCAACCTGGTGAGGAAGCAGAATGTGCTTACAGAGGAAGAAGTAGGAATACTAAGAAACTTTCTTAGACCTTTTAAGAAAATCTTACGATGCTTTATAGGAAGGCACTTCGTGCTTTATGAATTATGCTCAGTGTCAGTATGCTCTTATGTTAGGCCAAAAAGAGATGCCAAAGGAATAAGAATTGAAAAAGAGTAGTTTTAGGAGAGAAAAGTGGTAAAAGGAGTGAACTTTATACCTCTAACAACACAAACTAACTAGTTACAAGATCAAAACTGGTACAGAGATGAACAAAACTGAGCTAAAGGTTACACTCAGTCCTCCCAGAACCCAGATGGCAACTAGATATATCCACTTGTTGTGTTTAGTTTACTGCTATTTTATAGCAATTATTAGAGGATAACAAAAGGGCTCTGCCATGTTGTGATCTTCCTTTGCCCCTGGATTGTTCCTTGCTATGGGGACAATGAAGTTCTTGATTCTCTGCAGCACTGCTTCCAATGCTTGAGCAGTTTTGTCCCAAAAGCCAACCAACCGTGTGGAGGCAGGAGGGAGTGTGTGGTATCCTTTAGCCCATTTCCCTTCAGAGCACGCATGTAGTATCTGGCTTTTATCAGTAATGTCAATATGAATATGCATTTCATAACTTTTTCTACTTCTCAGGAAATACCTTGATTTAAAAGGGAAGCGTCTAGCTGTTTTGTAGGCAGGCATTTCTGATGGCCTGTGATGACTTTCCTGATTGTTCGAAAGCTGTGCAAAGTGTCCTCCCTGAAGGGAGTGGAACAGAAATGCATTTGTGACTAAGTATAACTAACAAAACAGGATAAATTAAGATCACCAGGATTTACAAAGACTTGGAAAAGATAAGAGGTCATAAAGCAAAAAAATACACAAAGAGCGTATCCATATTCTTTCAGGAAAAGTATTATTACATCTCCAGATGATAGGAGTTTTGACACACAGCAAGAAAAATGGATCCATACAATTTTGTAATCTTCACCTTTAGCAATAAAGTGACAATTAACCCTGCACATTTGCCAAGTCACTCAGATTAGTTTGTCATACTGTGTGTTTTCTCTTTTTTAAAATTGTTTTATTTCTTTGTAGTTCTGAATACCAGCACAAGATTCTGTCCTGGTGTCCCTGGAATACTTGGACATTTTCTTAAGGTCAAGATGTGGACCTTTCACTGCAATGGAAAGTGATATCATGTTAGTGTGACACAACAGCATAGGATGAGGTGAAGCACTGTAGGAAGAGGGTCACACCAGGAACCTGCTAAGTCTGTCGCTAACTTCAGTGTACAAGTGGCAGGACCTGATTCCCAGTGGGAGGATGAAAGAAGATACCCTGGAAGACCCAGAGCAATCCTGACTTTATACAGTACAGAGGAGGACAAGCGACAATGTGAAGAGAACCACAGAGGCCATGGTTTGCCCAAGAGAACTTTGGTAAATAGCCACACTCAAGGTGACAAAATGAGACCATGCACATAGTGAAAGGGACTTTGAGGTACACTGTATGAATTTTGAGCCAACGTGTTTACTCTTGATGTGATGGTGCCTTGGTTTCCTTCTTCTCCTCTAAATAATGACTACTCTTCATGCCTTCAGAAAACAAGAGGATTGATTTTTAAAGTAGCCATGTATTTTACAACAGCATGCTAGTGATACAAATAGAAAAAAATGACATTTGTCAGCGTGTTTTGGCAAATAGAATTAAGCTGTATAAAGAAATAACATATAAAAACCAATTCCTTACAGATAAAGTATAATGACAACAAATCTTAAAGCAAACAAAGAAACAAGACTGATACTTAGAGCATACCTTGTGCCTCTGTCAGTGCCAGTCTAGACAGAGGTCTTGATTTTTAAGGACAGTCTGTTGCATGTTGCGTACTGTTACATGAGCATGTCAAAGATCTTGACTGCTTGGGCTCAGGGCCCGCTTAGGTAACGGGTGCAGGCATCACATCTTGAGTCAAAGAGGTGTTTGGGAAAACTCTGTGAGAAGCCTTGGTGGGAATGGCTGCTCTTCTCTCAGGAGGTGCACTCTACCGGTGCTCTCTGCCTAAGCTACCCTGCAGCTACGTTGCAGCCGTGCCCATGCCCATGCCTGTGCTCCAAGCTGGCCACCCACCCTAGATGGACTCAAGTCAAGGAACGCAAGAAGCATACGCAGCTTGTTCACAAAGTCTCTCTGGCACTGGAAACAAAGCACCATATGCTCGAGCAACAGGAGCAAAAGGACGAGCTCAAGGCAAGGGGAGTTGAGAGCAGAAGGGCAAGGAGGTGCACAAGGAAGGCACCAGGATGTCTTGCTTCATGGTCTCCCCTTCCTCCTTATGGGGCACTGGTGGATAACGCACAGCTACCTCCTCTCCCTGCAGCTCTGAGGGGGTGCCTCTTCCGCTTCACTTTCTGATATCCTGCCCCTGAAATGGCTACTGCTTATGGGCATCTTCCCCTCTCTCTTATTGCTTTTGGCCACCATCATCCCGAACTGTCTTTGCCTTAGTCTCTCCTAGGCACTTGCTGTGCTAGCTGCCTGATTAGCCCACAGTGCAGGTGAAACCAATAGCAGTATCAGCAACAAGCAATGGGACAAGGAGATCAGGTTCTGTATACGTGCCATTGTCCGCAGCACAGAGCACAGCAGGCAAGTCCCGGTGCCTCTGTCACTGACGCATAAGGCACAAAGGTGACCTGCATCACACTGGGGCTGCTGGAACCAGACAGACTGTATATGCACAGATTTTTAATTAACACAAGATCAATTAGGTCTTTCCTTTTTAAACACGTATAGTCGAGGCTGTTAATGTTTTGTAACAGTTAATTGCCTTTGAAATGTGTGATTTCCGTGTTTGTCCTGAATTGTATGTATTTTGTTAACATTTCCTCTTTTCCTGGCAACTAACAGGAATATGATACAGATAAATGGCTTATTGACTCATTTGAAAGAAGTTTTAATGATGTAGAAGTCACTTATATTCAATAATCAACCTCATATGGTAAAAGGAAACATAAGAAAGGGAGTGCATAAATGTTGGCACTACAGCACACGTGGAAACGATCTCTGAAGACCTCTCTACGCTGTCCAGCTCCTCCTGGGGCTTCTGACCTGGTGCTCAAGAGTTGCAGATCAGAACTAGAACATTCCATGTCTTCCTGCCATCATGCTGGCTTCATGGGTGAGGGATGCAAAGTGTGTCATCAGTCCCTGGGAGTCACTGCAGGCATCCCAGTGACATTCGCACGAATGTCCCCTGCAGGGAAGAAGAACTCAACAAGTCTCTTATTCATCACTTCAGTACCTGGGAGCCTACAGGCTTTAGAAAATGAAGTAAGTTTCTCTGTCTCTTCTCTTTTTCCATTTCAGGGAAGCAATTTGCTTGTTTTCCTTTCACCTTGCATTTTACAGCCGTCTCTGAGTCCCAGCCCAGCCTGCAGACACGCGCAGGGTCTCTTATCCCACAGGCCACCCTTGGCGAGGTTGTCACATGGCAGTTGCACAACTTACATAAGTGAAGGAGCCATGTGGACTGCACAAGTCACATGAAGCCAAACTGAATTATATACTGGATTTTTTTACTAGGTTCTGGTGACTTCAGGACCACAGCAGGGGCCTCTATAATACTTAGGAATTTCTGCCTGATTCCTGTGCAGGAGCAGGACAAAAAAGACACGTGGCAGGGGCACCACAGAGGGGGTACCCTAGGGAAAAAACTTCACCATTTCCATGCAGGAATGAGAGAACCAGGTATACCTTTCGGTAACGTGTTTTGATGCAAGGTTTGGTTTTTCGCACCTGGATAACACCACAGACATTCAGAGCATTGCTGTATTCAGTAAAGTAGTATCAAATAAAGTACAGAGTTCTACATTTACTTTATCCTGAAGACTTTTCTGCCAAATTGGGTCAGCTTCTAAGTAAAGAATGATAGCTTTTTAATCTGTCAGCACTGCAAACCTAGCCTGGGATTTGAAAATTACTTTTGTACCTAGAAATGTTGTGGACTCTGAATTTGGCAAGCAGTGTTGTTGATGCATAAGATATTACAATATGTAGTCCAAGACCTGATCCTTTTTGCTTTGCTTAGCTTACCATTATTTTAGCAAATGTTTGCTTGGGTTTTGGGGGGCAATAGGAGCAAATAAAAGCTCCATAAAGATATTTTTGCCAACATTGAAAATAAAATATAAACCAACATCCCCCCAGTTCTTTAAGAAGTAGCATTTGTCACCTTTATAAAAATACTCTCTCTTATAGACGTGAAAACAGATCATAAAACTGCTCTGCCCAGATCTGCAGGGGAATCAAACAGATGGCAGAGCCCACTGCAGTTTGGATGAAGATTTCATAGCTAGATATGCAGGAGAATAGGAAAGTGGTTTCAAGGTCAACAATGAGGTGAAAACAGTGGCCAGATTTTCTTTAGCTACGAGCATGTGCAGCCTTTCTCACCCATTTAAAGGAAATGCACCAAACCCAGAAATTCCTTCACTAACAGGAGCAAATGCCCTTGGTGCAAGACGATATTGCAACAGGGGGAGAATTTGCTTGCTTAACTGGCATTTTTAAATGCATATTCACACTATTTTTTTTTCAAATAGTTGTTCGTGATTATTTATGTGTGTACATGCATGTATTTTTTTAATTGTTAGATCTGCAGGTGGTCATCCAGCAGATTGTAAACAATATTAGTTGTGAATTTTGGCAACAAAAATTATTTTCAAGTAATGGTTATTGTTATTCAATTAGTTCTGAGCCCAACATGCATCTAGATCTGTTGGCAGCTGATTTTTTTCTTCTGTGCTTGTGGTTTTTATGCCCCTACAAATCTCTGAATGGAGTAGTTATGGCTTTAAGTGGAAAATTTCCTCACTGGTTTGTTGTGTTCTTTTGCAAATAAAACCCCCTAGCAATCTAGCTTGTCATATCCATCAGGCTCAGCTACACAGATCTGGAGGCTGTATTTCTCTCTTGTTTATGTCATTAGTCTGGTTTTAGTTAATTTTCATTTCCAGATGTCTCACGTGCCCATTTTTTTCTGGTTAACGGGATATAAATTACCTTGATAGGCCAGAGCTGTTTGCTGTCTTTTACTTGTTTAATTTCTGGATACATTTTACAGAGCCTGATCCCTCATCATCACAAAATAGCTTTTACTGGCTTACAACACAGATTTAGTGCCATGAAATGCACACAACCGACAGAAGAATCAGACTTGTAGTCTGAATACTTGTCTCTTCTTTCCTTAAAGTGGGATGTAGACCCGCTCTGGCAAGGGTTGGATTCAGCTCCCAGACCATGAAAAATGGTTGGTGTGGCTGAAAGAACGGAGGTGTAAGTTACTGTAAGGAGGGATGACTTCTACTTGCTAGATTAGGATGTTATCTTAAGAAAACAATTTTTAAATGCATCATGTTTAGTGTCTCCCTTCCATGAGAGGCAAGGGTTTTGGCTTTACTCGTTGTCAGTGAAGGAGTTGTTGTACAGCAGCGTTAGTGGACCTGCAATGGGGTCGCTGCCAAACAAATCAATTCTGTACCGCATCATCTTCTGCTGAATCACTTCTGGTCCCAAGGTTTCCCTCTGAGGGAGTGGAGGATGGTGCCAGGGTCCAGGTATCTCCTCCAGGTTTTTTCCTGCAGGGGTTTCTAAAGAAGGGTGGTTGGGGCACAGTGGTGTCAATTATGCCTTAGTGGACTTGAGCACATTCCCACAACACTTCTTCAGTTACGGGTGGGCTAGATGCCTTGGCCTATGGAATTTTAGTTGCTGAATTACATGAAGCACTGCAGCAATCCAATACTTCCTGCTGCTTTTCCAAAGAACTGCTGCAGGGACATTCATACACTCATGCATTGTATACAAGGATTCCAGGGCACCTTGTACTTCTCTCTAGAGGCTTTGAGCATTTAAAGAGGTGAGATCCACGCAATCCTAGAAAAGCCTAAGAACTGGTCCTCAAGTATTAAATTTGCATGTCAGGGACAGACCCTGGCCTGTTCTGTGCTGCCATTTCCCCGTTGGTGGCTCAGGGCTAACTACATTCAACCATAGGCGGTCAAAAAGAATAGAAATGCTTCTAAAATTTTCCAAAGCTTGCAAAAATATGCAGAGTCATTATTACTTCTTCTCTAACCAAAAAGGCCCTGGTTCACGGGCCAGCTTTTTGCAGTTACCATCTCCAGACAGTTCTTGGTGGGACAAGTCAACTTACAGCAATGTTTGCTTAATTTAGGGACCAGCTGGAAGTCCCTCTTGGGCACCTTCTTCGTGCCAACCAGCTCACCTGAACAGAGGTTGAGAAAAGCAGTCACAGAGCAGCTGATGCACATACCAACTGTTATCACTGAGGTTGCATGTTAATTGTTGTTCAGACTTGCTTTGTCAAACGCACTAATTTTGGTTTTATGCTAGTCAGTCGAGGTCTTGAGCTCATGCTGATCAAGGATCATTATGAAGCAAGTCAGTGAGATTTGTATGCTGAAAATCACTCATGCTTTGAGAGCCTGCCAGAAATAATGTTTCAGAGGGCATGTATAACATTGCCAAAACAAAGCTGATGTATGGCTATGTCATTGAATTTGGATGCAGAATGAGGGTCAAGTTTAGAACCGTCTAGCAGTAGGCTACTCACACAAACTAAACAGGATGGGACCAGGCATATTTTGTAATCAACACTTACTAAAATAAAGTTATTTAGCCCTGTTTTATTCTAAAGTGCAGTAGAGGGAGGGCAGAGAGAAATTAAATGTGGAAGGTAGATGATAAGGCAAGTTCAGGGCCACACCGTGCCAGGCTTATCTGAGCATTTAGGAGTTTCCTCTAGTTAGGCACAGTAAAACAAGGAAGGGAAATGTTGATGGTCTCTTCTGCAACCTGTACACATCCTGGAGCTGGTTCTGCAACACCGGTGTTCACTCTTTTCTTCCAGAAGTATAATTGTTCATGGTTAATATTAATTCAAAACACGGGAATATGAAGTCTTTAGATGAAACACTGTGTGCTATTTTTCCTGAAGATGAGAGGAGTTTGATTTAAATAATGAGGCTCAGTTCTGAAAGCATACAGCCTTGCATTTCATTTTTTTATTGAAATTTTTTTATTTCCTTGGATAACAGGCAGGTGATACAGCAAGAAGTATATAACTTTTTCCTATCTGGAGGAAGGTGGTGAAGAAAAGCACAGATCAGGAACAGAAGGTGTCAGGTCTTGACTGAACACTCTTCTCTCTTAGCTTTTGCTTTTCAGTTCCGTTTACATAGAATCATAGAATCATTAAGGTTGGAAAAGACCTCAAGGACCATCAAGTCCAACCCAACACCACCTAACTCACTAAACCATTCCTCTCTTTAACTAGTGTGTGCTTTCCCATTGCATTTGTCTGAAAGAGCTTTTTTATGGCAAGTTACTTTGGGCTGAAGCCAGTTTTAAACAGTTTTACAGTTAAGGACCATGTGACCAATAGAGATATCACAGCAGTTCAGGTCCACCATGACAACCGCTGAGACAAAACTGAGAGCTTACCTAAGAGATAATACTGCCTAAAGTGATTGCCAACCATGATACTGCTACTTGCTATTAACTAATGAAAAGTGCAATATAATTTCTAACACACACAAAGGACAGTGCATGGAGGTGTGTTGGGAATGTCATGGACAATTTAATTAAAATAACTGAATATATGGTAATTGTGGCTACATCCTACTAGGGTTTTTGTGACCTCGGTTGTATCCTTTCTCTGAGTGATGACTAGCCAGTCCATATCTATGGAAAAAGGGACAGTCCTTGGTGTGGCACTATGTCCAGATAACGACATAGCAGACAGATAACTAAGAAATCCACTTAATGTAAATTAGTTGTTTGTAACCAGAAAACTCATGTAAGAGCTCATGATGCACATGGCTCAATGGAAAACAAATACAATAAGATAACAACAAACGTGTAATTAAATGGAGTTTAGAGCTGAGGCTATCTATCCAAAATCATCTATATAGTGTTGCCATAATATCTAGCGATGGACAAATCCACCCTGTTGGATCTGGATATACTGGTTTAATAGATATTAGTTGGTTCTACATCTGTGCTTCGATTACTAAATGGCTTGTACAAGGTAAATTAAATCTCATGGCAGAACATTACATTAGAAAAATTACCTAAGCTATACAGACTCAAATGATCGCAGAGCTGTTCCAAATCAAAAGTGATGATTGGTACCAATCTTTTTATTAATTTATTGCCTGCCCCTAAATAGGAGAGTTGCTCTTCAGATGAAATGTCTCAGGTAAAAGAAGAACTGAACTCCAGGAAGATGGAGGACCTTGATTCAACATAGGAAAGAGGGTAATAAGGATTGAAGAATTTGTGAATGATGTATTAGTTTGTAGTTTGAATTCAGCTCCAGCAGAAATCTTGCCAAGATGCCCAGTTCTCTTTCCACACTTATCTTTGGACAGCAAAGCTGGTAGCTGTCCGTTTCATTCAGTGAACAGTCAGATTTTGAAACACTTGCTAAATAGTTAGCAGTGGCTCCCTCTTCTGCCTGAACAAGTCAATTTTGGTTATCTACGAGGTCAGAGCTAGGGCAGGGCTGTGTGAATAAAGAGCTTGTCTTTAGCTGCACCCTTCTGCTCAGCTCCTCCTCAGATGCCTCATCCTGTGCTCCTAGAATAGACCACAAACACTTTGTCTCTGGTCGGGAGCTTCATCATGTCTCAAGGATTCCTCCTCTTCCTCACAGCCACCAGCCATTAGTCACGTGAGTCTGAGCTAAAAGTGCTGGCTGCTTTGTTCCCTGGTCTCCTTGTGCTTCCTCACATTCTTCCAAACACCCCCTGCCCACACGGTGAGGGTTAGACCTGGCCGGTACAAATTCCTGGAGCATGCATTTGTCTGTGTACAAGCACTGATGAACTATCGTCCCTCTCCAAATATCCCTGCAAACAAACAGTGGCAATTCAGATGTTTGCTGAAAAACAAAGGAAAGGGATGAAAGCCTGGCCGAGCAGGATTATCTGTCTGCTTAGGCACAAATACTTGAGGAGACCATTCTCCACTGTTTTCTCAGCTAATTTCCAACTATATACTTAACTGCATACCTAATTGGTCACTCGCTGTCAGTGTCTGTGACCAAAACATACCGATAGTTTCCAGAGAGAAGTATGTTTCATTCTCCTGGGCAAAACAGAAGGTGACGATGCTGAAAGCCTGGAGGATGAAGGTGGGCCTTCATAGGAGGGAGGACGAAGTGGCTGTACTTTCATTAGACAAAGAGGTCATATTTTTAAAGGTCAGATCTTTCATCCTTTATTTCCTAGGTACAATCTGACCAGTGCTTTGAAGTGCATTGCTGCTCTAGCTGTAAATAAAGAAATTTAAATTTAGGCTGGTTTATGAAGCAGCACTCAACACTATAGCTTACATGGCATCTCCTCTTCTGAGGCTCGTAAAAAGCAAATTTATGCCAAGAGGTGTTGCCTTACAACTGGTGTCAGATTCTTGTAGGATCAGAGACTGGAAATGAACATCTCAGTAATGATGAAAACTGCTTTGTGTTTGGAGATCAGGAAGTTAAATGGATAGCCTGCATCAATTTTTCCTGCTTCAGCTGTGCAGCAGTGCTAAAAACAGACAAAACCACCAGCAGCTTGCTTACTTTTATGAATTCAGGTTGCCCTAGTTTATATGGATGTACGTGCATGTGTGTATGTATGCACAGTTACTCTGAATGAATGGAAAGAAGAGCTCCACCTATATAAAATGTCATGTATTTTGGGGCTGTTACAGGCTCAGAGGGAGACTGGCAAGGGTTGGTTAATGCAACCAAAAAATGTGGCTTATAAATCAGAAAAAAAAAGGACTGCGATGTATCTGGAGTAGCCAGTGGTGCTTTATGAATAGGGTATCCTGGGGGAGTGAGTAGTGCTGCTGGACATGGAGTACAGCTGTGTATAGTATATAGAGATGGTGTAGAAGATGACCTCCCTGCCTAGGCTTGCCTTTGCCATATTAGGTAGGTGGCCCTTGGTGTGGTCTAACAGAGTAAACCAGCTCAGTGGCCTTTTTTATAGAATTTATCAAAATTAATAATAGAATGAACACAATGTGAAACAAGCATGCTACTTTGTTTATTTACAAAGCTAATAAAAATGCAAAAAATACAGTAATCAAATTATGTTCTCAAGTAAAAATGAGTCAATAGATTAATAACTTCAAAGTGCTTCCATACCAAATTAACACAATAAGCAATCAAATCAAATGATGAGGCTGTCACTTTCACTCCCGCTCCTTGTCACTAATGAAGTTGTGCCGAGTGAGTCAGAGGAAGAGTTGTTTGCTTTCAGACCAAAAGTATCCGGTATCCTACCCAAAACACTCCTTTCACTTGTCTGGAGAGGAGCACAGGTCACATGATGTGTTCGATTTGGACTTAGACCCCTAACAATCAAGAATGACGGAGGTGACTTATATCCCTCTTTCAACCTAAGTTACGTGCAGCTATCCAGGCACAAACAATAACTCTTCACATAACATTTCTTACAGTCTTTTGGCTTTTTCAGGGAGACGCGTGTCATTACTAATTCCCCTGCCCGTGCACACAGTTTGCAGGATAGCAGATCTACCTGCTTAACACAGACGGGATTGCTAAATAGTGTATGATGGCAGCTTTTGACAGCTTTTGACCTCATCAGAACTTCCCGACTAACTCAGTGGCAAGTTGACATTTGTTTTTATGCAACTGTGAAAGGTGTTTCTCCCTGAGCTGTACACAAACACTCGTTTGTAACTGGGGGAGGAGGGTGGTGGGAGGAAGAGAGAAGATAATTGGACTGAAGTCAACCTGGCAGAGGAACAATTCAGTGAGGAGCCAGCAGTTGTGCCTGCCAGCTGGGCGAGTGCCGCTGGCCAGTGCTGGACCATGCTGAGACCCCAGAGCAGAGCTGCTCAGGCACCGCTTGATTCACTACTGGTGATACATAAATTAATGGGAGGCAATATCGGGAAAAATCGGGAGGGATGGAGAATGTACTGCTCAACAGTCCCCAAGAAAATACAATCTAGGAGAGGCTGCGCTTTCTGATGACTGTAGTATTTCCTTCCTGAAATGAAACTGAACCTCAATGAGTGCTGGGGATAAGAAGGGCTGGATTTATCCTGCATAGAGATATGCTGAGAAAAAAAACAGCTCTGGATATTTCTCTCACTAAAGTATCTCACTAGGAGAGTTCAAAGGCAGATACTAGTGGGTTTTATCAAATGAAAGAGCTTTCAACCCATCAGAGAGCAACAATGTGCTGCCCAAGGAATATGAAGATAAGCTACTATAATTTCACGCTGTGTTATTTTATTCCATAAGAAAAACTATTACTTCCTTTCACAAATTTATAACGGTGACCATACAAATTATGGCTTGATGTCACAGCCAGTCTCACATTTTAGCTACTAGGGAAGAGAAAAAGGTAATTGCAAAATGTACAATGACAATAAAACAGCAAAGCTAGGTGGTTATGTTAGCAATTATTCCTGATGTGTGCATGTTTCCACTATATCTAATTTTCAAGAGGAAAATTTATTTTAAAGAAAAATCCTTCCCAGAATTCTAATAAGGGCCAGAGGAAATGGATGGTGAACCTTGTGGTGAGTTGGGTGAGCAGATTAAGAAGAGGTAGCAGGAAAGTTATCAGAGATGTCCTTTATTGCTTCCTCACACCTTCAGGGACAAGATGTCAGTCAAGGATTGACTCTGAAGAAAGCAGGTATCAGCCTGGCTGTCATTGCTCGGGGAGTGGCTGGAGTGTTGCAGACTTTGGATATGCAGTAAACAGGCGATGCAAGAAAGCAGTTCAGCATCTCTCCTCTGAGCAGATCACCATAAGCAACAACCAGAAATTTCTAGCAGGTGGTAAGAGGAAAGCCCCCGCAGCAAGTCTGTGTGGGTTGCTAGCAGGAGCACAGTGGTCCTCTTCTTTTCTGATACTGTTCTAAAAAGTTGGGAGGACACTGAAGCCAACCTCTCAGGACAATGGCATTGACTTTAGGAACTCTTTTTAGTGAGGATGAGTCAACAGAAAGTGGGCTGTGGGACAAGAGAAAATCCTTCAGGGCATTCTGACTATTGCAGTATGTGCTTGTTTAACATGGCTAGGAATATTGTTATTAAAATAAATATTTGTTGCTAAGATACCCTCTTAGTTCAATAACCTTGAAATCTAGTTTGTGTCATTAGACTGAAGGTGCAGATTTTTTTATAGATATGTCATTACAGCCATTGCTGGCAGACCAAGGAGGCAGGGAGGGAACTCCTCAAACATTAATAAGAACTAGAGAAGTTACTCGCAGCAGCTCTGACCTGGAGGGCAAAGCTATCCTTGGAAAACAAGCAGCTTGCTGAGTGGGAGCAAGAGAGAAGAGGGAACAGGAAAGCAGTGGTAAAAGAGCAGGGAAAAAAGCATCAGTACGAGCCACAAGGGAAGGGAGCGTGCTGCAGCACCCAGGCCTGAAAAATGCCACCACAGCTGCAGCACATCAGCCAGTGAGGAGGAGCAGCAGAGGCAGACCTGCGAGAACGATAGGATGTCTTCTGACACCAAGGATCCATCATCCTTACTACATGAATTTCAGGGGTTTTACTTGAGTCTGGCTCTGGACTTGTCCCATGAGGTGAGGTCTAGTCAGGGGCTGGACCACCACAGATGTAATCCTGTTGTCCGAGCACAAACAAGCACCCAAAGATATCTAATTTAGGTCGGGACAAGCCTACTTTTTAGGCCTCTAGCCAACGGTATAGAAACGTTTATTCCAGCCTTCCTAAAGCAAATTCTCTGTACCGTTAAGAGAGAGAAAGAGGTGTCCCTAGAAATTTCCAGATATGAATTCAGCATCGTTGATTGAGCATCTCTCTCTCTCCTTCCATTGATAACTTAAGAAATGAGTAGGAAATGCTGGATGACTCATTCCACCAGAGGTACTGCTTTTCTGAGGAGGATCAGCAGCTTTTTAAAGAAAAGACAGTGGCAGCTGCACATCTTTTTTCTTCATCTGCCTCTCCCTGCCATCTCACCATGTAATAAGAGTAGGGGGTGGAAAGTGTGCCTTGAGTCTCAGCAGCCCTGGTTCTGTGCTTTCCTCAGCCTAACAAGATTTGGTTTTGCCTTATATGAGAGTATGCCAAACTCAGCATGGAGGGGAGCCAGGGAGGGACCATGAGGAAGCCTTTGTCTCTCCTGTTGACAGGGTACCCCACTGTAATCATTAATGGGGCTTAGCTCCCAAACCTCATGGGGCTCATCAGGAAAGCTTAGTAAGAGGGAGGCTGAGTCTCATCTGGGAAGTGGCATGAGGCTCTGCTCCTTGCAATATATCAGTAACAACACAAGTGGTCACCAAGTAGGATCCAGGGTGTTTTGGGAGAAGTCACCGACTGCCTGTTCTTGAAGGCTAACTGGAGCCATTTTCTTCTTGCCTCTTCTGCTTCTGCCTCCATCACCCTCACCTTCCAGACAGAGAAGGGTCAGGATAAGCAGGGAGGTTCTTCACACATTTAGATTTCTACCAGAACAGGTCCCAGACATGTACTGTACCATGCCCACACATGCAGGCACCAGAAAGGTTCCAGTCTGCAGAACTCCTTACCAGCAAGCTCATGAAAGCTTAAAAACTACCACCCCTCTCTTCCTGGAGACTGAGCTGAAAGGGAAAGCACCAGGGTTGGATCCTGGTTTCAGACGCAGATTTCCCAGGGCATTGCTGGAGCATAAAGAAGATTTCCTCCATATTCCTCCTATTTCTTGGGGATTTAGCAGCTGATACATTATTAACATTTATATTTCTCAATTCAGTTTATACCATTGCATTACAAAGGGCTTTGCCAGATGGTAACCTTTGCTGTAGCAGTTTAAGATATTATTGCCTCCAGCTGCCTGCTCGGTCCCTCTGTTCAAAGTTACAACCTTGAAAGTGTCAGTAGAAGTGGACATGCACCCTACACTGTCTGCTCCCATTCACAGTCTGACACATTAAGGCTTTCAGCTAATGCTGTGGACCGTAATTTGAAGCAACCAAGGAACAGGTGACATTTCCTTCTGCTTACGTTGCTAAGGGGGTGATAACCTTTACAATTGGGAGTGAGTGACAGCTGGAGCTGGTCACATATTAAGGCAGGAGCTGCAAGTTTCTCAAAGTTCACATGTGGCAGTCGTAAGCTGTGCTGGTCCTAGAAGGACTTTACTTATATAGTAATACAGGTACACTGACTTGAACAAAACAGTTCATGCTTGAGTGTGTAGCTGTATTGCCATTTCTGCCCTTTGTGCTCCTAAAGAAAGAAAAGCTCTATTTTATGAGCAAAACAAACTATCCCAAAGAACAAGAATTCTTGCCAGTATAGCTGGATCTGCACCAGAGGATTCTGCTGACACAGCTAAGACAGTCCAGGGCTATGCTTCTTCTCCCTCCTATCAACACACCAGTCTGGAAAATATCTGTAGTAGAGACTGGAATAAAAGCAATCATAATAGTTTGTCTTTTCTACAGTGCTCCAATTTAAACAGGGTCATCCAGGCAGCACCCGTGGGTGCAGTTTTACTGCTGGGAGCAATTTCAGTGCCCTGCAAAATTCAACTGGTGGTGATGTAGTGCAGCTGTAGAATTAGAAAGCCCAATTATGGCCAGGCTCTGTCTGCAAAGCTCTCAGCTTTGGTGGTTGGAGCCACCAGCATGTTCACCTGAGAGGAGGAATGTGCCAGAGATGCCCCACAGCCAGCCTCTGAAAACAAGATATTGAGGAGCTTACAGTTATATACATCTAGCTGCTGTGCTGTTGGCTTGTATAACCAGTTCTTACTTATAAAGTAGTGATTCTGGCAGGGTATAAATACTGTCATAACAGTTCTGACAACAGTGTTGAAGGAGAAACGTGGGTTACCAGGGGTGGCTCTTGAAGTGCTCCTGCCACCTCTTTGCAGAGTGATGGAAATATTTTGTTATTGCTAACCTATCCTAGGAAATGAAAGTCCTCCATCCTTTTCTTTGTCCCTGTTTAATGAGAGTTGTGAACTATATTGTGTCTTCTATAGTCTTCAGACCAATAACCCATGGACAAGTTACTATGTTCATTAAAGCCAAGCAGGTAAAATCTTGATCCTACTGACTTCAGTGAGGCATGGATTTTACTTTATGTGCACAAACTTGCCCATGTGTCCTTTTGTACTATATTCTGCTGTTGTGTAATATTTAATTATTTCCTAGTATTAATGTTTAACATAGATTTTTTTTTTCCAGTTTTAACTTAGAGCTGATCACTTACAGTTCTGTCCTGAGTTCCTGGTAACTGAACCATGCCCTCTTTTCAGAAGGGGGATGTATGGGGATATTATTTTCTGAACCTAGGACCAGGAGACAAAGAACCCGATGTGTCATTGCCTACCACTTGTGCAGCCATTTAAAGCAGCCAGCAGTATATGTAATGCTTCCCCATTCTCCACCAGTGATAGTCTGTGCTTACGTTTCAGTGGTGTGAAGAACAACCCGTTGTGCTGACCAGTGGAGGATGAGGTCCACAGACACCCACTTTCTCATCCTGCCTCTCCTAGTAACTCCTCAGTACAGTAGCCTTGGGCATTTCACTTTTTGTCGCTCCACTTTTTCTCATACTTGTAAACCATGGATAATAGGTATACACTCTCTTGGCTGTTGTGATGACTATTAATTATTGTTCATGAACGGAGCTGGAAATTAATGTATTGTGCAAATATTAAGTGTAATTTAATTATTCAATATTCCGAATTATTTGACCCTATGGACTATTTTTAGCTCTCATTTCTTAGTCTATACAGAAAACATTCCGATTTCTTTCAGTCTGCAGAACATTCTATTAATGGCAAAAGGTATATATGCCTTGAAACTGGCTGCTATAGGAGTAGGAGACTCTCTAGATGACTGTAATTACTAAGGTAATGTTTTCTGGGATTTCAGCTCGTCACATAAAGAAATCTTTCTTTCCCAGCAAACTAAATGCTATATTTTTCATCACAGCTATCTGCCCCTTCTGTTGTCTTTTCTATAAACCAAAGAAATATTTGAACCATATTCTATACCCACTAGTGCACCTTCTTTCTCCCCTGTCACCTCCCTTACTTTCTTAGCATTGCATGCCATGGTTTTCACACCTTCTGCTATATTAAACCTACCTGGAGGTTCTCCCCATCTGGAAACAGTATGGTTTTAAGATTAACCTGTCCCAAATCTTCTTTTCAAAACTTATTTAATTTCTCTTGCCTGATCTTCTGCTAATTTGTTCATATCTTTTCAAGTTTTAGACTAAGGAAATAAATTGCTTTTTTAATGATTTATGGCTGAAGGGTTTGGCTGAACTCTATATGCATGGCTCAGATAAAGAGTTCCTGTGTCATCAGATATGAGTCAGTCATGGTTCAGCTGAATGGATGTTGCTTGACCTCTGGCTGTCTTCACCAACTCATGGCATGGACCGTGTGTGTGTGTGTGTGTGTGTGCACGTGCACGTGCACTGGTGGAAACAGGCAGAGAGCTGCACTTCACCTGTTTTGTGCTGACCTGCCCCCTCAGGAGCACTGCCTGTGCTGTGGGCACTTTGGGGACCACCACCAATCTGCTCACTGAGTAGATTATTGTCATTATTATGCCTCTTCTCTCTGAGGTACTCTGGGTAGTTTTCACACTTTAGAAAAGAGCAACTCTTGCTCTGTGGAGAATTCAGGACCTCTGCCTCTCTGCCTCCAGCAGTCAGGAGGAACAGGGTCCTAATGTTTGTAGCCAGATAAAAAAAAATCATACTCCAAAAGTCATAGCGAGGATTTAAGGAAATGGGTAAGAGTGAGTTGTGTGCTCAGCTGCTTGTCTTTATGATCAGATAGGATCAGTGTTCAGACAACAAAAGCTTATAGTAAGTTTCTCCACTGAATATTTCTCTTCTACAGACATTTTTTGGTGAGTCTACAGAGACTAACTCAAGAAATGCCCAGAATTTCTCAGATTCTCAAATCTGTGCACTGCCAGTAACTCTGTTCAGGGAGTACTGGATAAAATCTAAAAGACTCAGTGACCATTCTGTGCTATGCACATAGCACAGCTGCTACAAAGGAACCTAGGAAAAAGGGGACCAGGATGTTTTTACTGGAGAGAAGAGAGGACCAGGAGGCCTTTCAGACTGTCTCCTAACCTAATGGTTGCCCTTGAGATTGCCCTGCCTCATGTGAGATATGATTCAGGATGCTATAAAACCTTCATGGCCTCAGGCAGCATCTTTTTCCAGAGGAGCAGTAGGAAGGAAACACAAATGTAGTAATTTATGAAGCAATACAGAGCCATCAACCAGTTCTTCTGGCCTAGTCCCTGAGGAGGAGGCCAGAGAGGCAGACCAAGATAAATGGCCATTGCTCTGACCTTGTCTTGATTCATGCACAAAGCCAGAAGTCAGTTATTTTTCTGGAAAAAAAAAAAAAATTGGAACTGTACAATATCTTTTGTCCCACAAAAGCCGAAATACCTGGAAAGGGATTTCTTCTCTTTACTGAGGGATGGCTCTGAGCAGGCTGAGAATGGTGAGGCTGGGGAGGAGAAAAGCCTGTAACAGACAGGCTATACCTGTTTCAAATACTCCATATTCTGGGCAAGGTTAGTGGATTCACTGAGACCCTCCTAGATATAAAGGGATGTTGAAATGGAGCCTCTGGGGAGAGACATGAGCTCAGTCCTGTGCTAAAGGATATTAAGACTCAATAGGGACTTGGCTGAGTGGGAGGTAATGTCTTGTGCAATAACAACAGCAGGGTGCATGTACGCCTGTGCAGCCTCATGCTGGAGTAGATTGATCTCAGCAGAGAGAACAGCTCTGGCTGTGCTGATGGTGGAGTGGAATGTGGGTTTACGTGTGCATGTTAAGGCACAGTCATGTATTTCATAAAACTTAAGTGTCTGTGCTGAGGATGAATGCATCTCAAGAAGGGCAAAGAACAGAGGCCAGCGAGCAAGGCTTCTGCTAAGGGAGCAGCAAGTGAAAGAGGAGTCAGCTGCAGAAAAGGGTAGCCCTACACTCGAGAGATGAGCCATTGAGGCAGCTGTGAATGGGAGCCCCAGAACAGGAAACCCTGCATAACACTGTGTATCTACATGTATTACCATGGAACGGGAGGCATGAGACCCTCATATGGGATGGATAGTGACAGTTTAGAAGCAAAAATGTGGAGAACTGATGGCAGACAGCGTGGCTCTGTGCTTGTAAGGAGAAATGCACGTGAAGGACAGGAACCAAACAGGATACAGAAATAGCTGTGTAGCTGTACCCAGTAGCTACAGAAAAGAAACAGTACTTTGAAAAAGCAAAACTTGCATCTTGCTGGAAGCATAAAATTGAGTACAAGGGTTTTCCACTGGAAAAGGAAGGGAGTAACCTGCTAAGAAGAGGGGGTCTTTGGTGGCATCTTGGTTTTTCTTAGTATGGCAGTTACTGTGTTGAGTCCTGGGGTATGAATTTTGCTACAGTATCACAAATAATTAAACATATCTCAATAATTAAGCACATCTGAACAGAGAGGAAGGACTACTGGAGACTGAAAAATGGGAAATTGTCATTCCACAGAGGAAAGGGGCTGAGTAACAGTCAGGATGACTTTTTGTCTATTCCCAGCACGTCCATGCAGCAGCTACAGCAGTAATTTAGTAATCAGTTTGAGTCAGAGTGCATTTGAACTGTTACAAAATACATGGTTTGATTTGGTTTCATACCACAGCTCTTCTTCTATGACTGTTATGGTTTACTATTAGTATATAATATTCTGCCTAACTGTATTTTAATAGGACACTATGGACAGCTCTGTGCCCTGCACAAAACACAATATTTAAACAAAGAACTGTGGATTTTTAACCTACTCATATTTTATGACTGAGATTATTGAATAGTACTTACAGTACTCCAACAATTTTCTGCAGAGGTTACAGTGGCCTTTCACTAATATAGTGAATATAGCAAGTTGCTCCATTATAATGTGGCCTCAGCTTCTAAAGTTTGAAACTTGGCAGGTAGAAATGGAGACAACATCAGGGACACTTGGACCACATGGTGGATAGGGAATTGGCAGGATGGTTGCACTCAAAGACTTGTGGTCAACAGCTCAATGTTCAAGTGGAGAGCAGTGACGAGTGGAGTTCCTCAGAGGTCAGTACTGGGACCAGTGTTTAACATCTTTGTGGGAGACATGGACAGTGGGACTGAGTGCAGTCTCAGCAAGTTTGCCGATGATACCAAGCTGTGTGACGCGGTCGACACACTGGAGGGAAGGGATAGCATCCAGAGGGACCTTGACAGCCTAGAGAGGTGGGC
The DNA here is from genome assembly GCF_000699245.1 of Pterocles gutturalis. Classification (NCBI taxonomy): domain Eukaryota; kingdom Metazoa; phylum Chordata; class Aves; order Pterocliformes; family Pteroclidae; genus Pterocles; species Pterocles gutturalis. The sequence goes on from NW_010107979.1 coordinate 23,802, forward strand.
CAATGCAAACCTCATGAAGTTCAACAAGGCCAAGGGCAAGGTCCTGCATGTGGGTCGGGGCAACCTCAAGCACAGATACAGGCTGGGCAGAGGATGGATTGAGAGCAGCCCTGAAGAGAAGCACTTGGGAATGCTGGTTGATGAAAAGCTCAACATGATCCGGCAATGTGCGCTTGCAGCCCAGAAGGCCAACCGTGTCCTGGCCTGTATCAAAAGAAGCATTAGCAGCAGGTTGAGGGAGGTGATTCTCCCCCTCTACTCCGCACTTGTGAGATCTCACCTGGAGTACGGTGTTCAGCTCTGGAGTCCTCAGCACAGGAAGGACGTGGACCTGTTAGAGCAAGTCCAGAGGAGGGCCACAAAGATGATCAGAGGGCTGGAGCGCCTCCCATATGAGGACAGACTGAGAGAGTAGGGCTTGTTCAGTGTGGAAAAAAGGTGGCTCTGAGGAGACCTAATAGCCTCTTTATCAGGGAGTGTAGCAACAGGACAAGGGGTAATGGCTTTAAGCTGAAAGAGGGTAGATTTAGATTGAATATTAGGAGGAATTTTTTTACTGTGAGGGTAGTGAGGCACTGGAACAGGTTGCCCAGGGAAGCTGTGGGTGCCCCATCCCTGGAGGTGTTCAAGGCCAGGCTGGATGAGGCTTTGAGCAACCTGGTCTAGTGGAAGTTGTCCCTGCCCATGGCAGGGGGGGTGGAACGTGGAAGTTGTCCCTGCCCATGGCAGGGGGGTTGGAACTAGATGATCTTTAAGGTCCCTTCCAACCCAAACCATTCCATGATTCTGTGATTCTATGACTTTCCCAGAGGCTTCCTGAGGAGTCAGATGTGAATTAATTACAACATGGGCAGAAATGTGCAGTGGCTGTTGCTTCAGGATATAAACCAGAAGTCTATCAGGAAGTTGATGTGATCTCAGATGAGACTCCATATGAAGCTGAACTATGACGTTTGGACATTGGCTGATCCTGGAGAAAGAACTCACAGTTAATGCAAGCACAGGTATTGATCCTCATCCCGCTGCTTGATTGGGCTCATTCGCCATTTGACCTCAGCCCCAGCCCAGGTTCAGCATCAAGCAGAGACAGATTCATGGCTCATTCCAGTTGGGGCACACTGTTCAGCACACCTCCCAGACACTTCTGAATTGTTTTTCATCCCTGAGTGTGTAGAGGCTACAGGTGAAGAAAAATAAAGCTATTTGTACCTAGCACACTGAGGGAGCTTGGAGGAAGTGCCCTCTGACTCAGGCTGCTCTGCCACTGCTGTGGCAGAGCCGTGAGTCTGCTCCAGCTCCCACAGAGCCTGCCGATGCAAATGCCTGGCAACAGGGTACAAAGCCACAATCATTAGTAGCTCTTAAGCACAGCAGTTTGGAAGCAGAGTAGGAAAACACAAAACCTCTGACTGCAGGAAGCTAGGATCAAGTCCTAGCACGCGAGGAGAAATTGAAACCCGGGTACTAACATCCCCATTCTGAACAAGTCACAAATGCTTCTGGCCACTGTGGTGACATATGGCCGAGTATGCCATTAATAGAGAGGGGATGACATCTAATTGAAGTCACATCTCTGTGCTGAACATAACTAGGTGACCATGTCATCTACAGTAAAACAGGGTACAAGCATGACTGTGTATCAGGATATGTTTCTGGATGACATAGTCATGGAAATGACTAGCTGTCACATTTTGGGAACATGGCATAAGGTCTTCAACTGGGAAGAGAATGACAGAACATCAAACTGTGTGCTGCTGTAGACAGCGTGCCTGTAGCAAGACTGAGAAGGGCTGTCTGTACACAAAACCAGTACACTTCTAATTCAGCATGGGACCAGATGAGTATCAAGTCAGGTAATGCCCCATTTAAATTATTTTTTAACCAATTTTTTAGTTCTTGGTAAACCTGAACTTCTGTTTTATATAGAGGTGGTTGTATTTTTGCTAGAGAGCAATTGTCCCTTCTATCCTCCCTGGCCTTTCCATTTTGTACCAATAATCCCACAGCAAAATCTCATTAATGCCTTCTGAAAATAGCTCACAGAGTTGCAGTTTCTGTCAGAGCAGCTGATTTTGCATTCCAGACTCGGTGAACATTACACAAGCCAATGCAGGGGCTTGGCACAGCAGTACTCACAAGTTCCAAGATGATTTGCCTGTCAGGCACCCATTTAAATGGCATCGTGTCTGTGCTAAACAGCTCTACCCTTATTGTCCTCTCTTTAAAAGCCTATACCACTTTCTGATTATTTCAGGAGGAGCAGATAAAGGCCCTGTCATTTTACATTGCTTAACGCTTTCCATTACAAAAGACCACTGTGATATGTCATGAGAAACTTTCATACATTCTGTCTTTTAGGGGGCTGGATTTTTCAGCAGCAGCAAAGCCTTTTGGCTGGAAAAGTAGAATTCTTGTTAGGTTTTGGCTGATTAATTGTGAAAAAGTATGTTGTCCCCAAAAAACCCATCCTTACTTTTAATCTTTGGGAAAAACTTGCTTCCTTGCCAGCATCACCTTTCTGAGGATGGGCTGTAGCTGTAGCAAAACTGCCCGTCTCACCCCTCTTGGGATGCCCCAGTACTTCTGTTGAAGCAATGAGCGATGAGAAGAGAATCAGGCCAGGGTTTCCCTCTCCCTGTGCAACCATACATTTTTCTCAGCCTGGTACACAGCAGCAGAGCACCTTCTCTTCTGGGGCACCATGTTAAACAGCGGCGTTCCTATTCCTGCCTCCGGCTCCTCACTCCCCAAGCATTCCGCAGGGTTCCCCTCTCTGCAGAAAGTAGAGAAAGAGCAGGTTGAACACCGCAGTTCTGAGTATGTCTGTTCCCAATTCAGTTGTCCAGACATACCTATCTTGTGTGATTTCTTATGTCCTCCTCTCGCCTGCAAATTTCTGTGGGGCTGAAGGGAAAGCAGGAGACCTACAATCTTCTGGAGAGCTGGCTGGAGTGTAAATGGGATTCCCTAGAGTATTTAATACAGCACTAGATGTCAGCATTTAGAGAACAGATTTAAACCCTCTTATTCATCTCCCCTTTCAGACATTTCAATATAGTTGTCTGCAGTACGGCTATCTTCAGGGGGAGTAGGTGTCTCAGCTCATATTACTGTCACTGCAGAGCCAATTAGTACCATTCAGAAGAACCTGGAGAATGCACCAGATGTGCCTGTTTGAGGGAAGCCCCGTTGACTACAGTGGCAGGACAGGTAAGTGGCTCACATGTGGATAACTATCCTAGCAACACCTAAATTTAGGTGTCTGGGTCTGGAGTTGAGTCCCATCCTCTACAACTGTGCCTGGGGTTCAAGTCCATCTCACAATGGCAGCAGGTTGCTATAGTTACATATAATTTGTTCTTTATCATTTTCCGCTATATGGGGAAAAAAATGGGAAATTACATTAAAGAAACCCCAAACATGAAGAAACTTTATGTTAAGAAACAAGATTCAAGTTGCAAAGTCAGACACTTGAAAATTAAAAGTGCTGTATGTAGTTACCCATGCAACACCTAATTCAGTCATCTTGTGAATATATTGCCATTTTCTAGATTTTACAGCATTATATTTTTTCATATGCACCCATATCTTCATTTTGCATTTCAAATTACTTTCTTCCCATTTTTAGTGATACATTATTAGTATAAATATAGCAATACAAATATATTACAAATATCGCTATACGAAAGCTGTATTTATCTAGGTTGCGTAGTCAAGCACTCGAAAGTTAGGAAATGCCTGATGTATGCACTGCAAGCACAGTGAGATACATTCTCTATCCCAGAAATCTTGTGAATCAAATTAACACAAGATGAACCATCTGCTACGGAGATAGGATGGGAAGACAAAAATAATAGTGACCAGGACAAGTAATTATTAACTAGGTATGAGCACTAAGAGAAAATGAGCGATTGCCTTTATTTTCTTCTCAGTGGTTTCAGGAGACCTCTTGGCCCTGGTGCTGTTGACATTCCTGGAATAATATTTTGTATATTGTCCATATCCCTGGATCTTCTGAAGTAACATAACCAGAAACAGTGTGCCTGTGGGGACTCAGACATGCCTTCCTCAAATACTGCCTGACAGACACATTCCTGGTGTTAGGAACTGACAGTATGAAGTGGGAGGTCCTCTAGCAAAATTGCTGCAATTAAAAAAATGGACATTTCATTTTACAGAACATGACTCTAGGCTCCAACGTAAGCCCACCACCCCGCAAAGCCAGTCCCCTGCAGCTCAGGTCCTGCTGTGAGTGGCCTCACATCACTGTGATCTGGCACATGCTCGGATTAATCTTCTTCTTAATGACTTAATTGTGAGTGTTATTATCAGGAGCAGATCTCTGAGCATGGGTGTGTGCACACAATAGTGAATATTGCATGCAGAGTTGTGATCCCAGTCTTTGGATCTTTGTGTCTAAGTACATTCTGCTGTCTCTGCTGATAGAGGATGACATCGACACTGCCTAGGACTCCACATGGGAGATTTTAGACATTGAGGACAGAGAAAAGAAGATATAAAATAGGATTAGGTTCTCAATTTCTTTCTCCTTACCAGTTGCTCCACCAGAACATTAACTCTAACACAACTCCTGAGCTCTTTCTGATGTCTATGTTTTTATGCTCATGCATGAATATCTTGACAAGAGGAATGTAAAAACAGACAGTAACGTCATTTCCTCTCCCTTTTGCTGGACTGGATGAAGGTCACTCTTCTGCTCCAAATGCATCTTTCTCCAGCAGCCTCTGTAGAGCATCCCAATCTGCTTTGTGCTACAGGTTTTTGATGAAGGTACTGGAGGAAAAGTAGACTATTGGGATTGCTAGGGATGTCTTTCAAAAAACTGCCTGAATTACTACTAATCTACTCATTTAAGTTTCAGATCCACGTCTTTACTGTGGGACCTAGGGGTATTTCCCAGCTTGTGGATCTGTGTATACCTTCTTCCCACTTCCAGACCCAGGGCTGAGTCAAGACTTGGAAATGCACCAGCCTCTTGCCTCCTTACCCCAAATCCCAAAAGCTGCTATGAGTCAGCCAGAGAGGAGCAGTGACAGGCTTTGCCTGCTCTTCTAACTGAAAGAAGAGGAGAGCAGGTCTGTGGGGCTCACCACAGTGCCAGCACAGCCTATGCTACCTTAGCAGTACCCAGTCATGAGCACTTCATATTCCTCCACAATCTGTTCTCAGTTTCTGGTGCATCAGATGATTCATAACACAGGGGAGAAGAATAACTAGATGTAAACAGCAACTCTCACCATGCTCCTACTAATAATCTCAGAGCATTGTTGTCCCACCACATTCTTCCCACTAGCTGATACCCCTCCAGAGTGCTCATGTCCCATATGCTCATGCAGCAAAGGGTGGCTAAACATGCACGAAGCTGTGCCCGTGTGCATTTGCAGTTCTCCCAATAACCAGCGATTCTCCCTTTGTTTCTCCTGGAATCTCAGCAATCCACTCCCCACCCACACACCCGCCATCTGCTTTGGGCTTTCTGGTGCTGTCGCTGTACCCACGTGAGAACAACTGCACACAACTCATCCTCAGAAAAATGTCAAATGTTGCTTTCTTTCCAGTATAGCAGGAGGAACTGTGGGAAGGATATGGAGATCTCCCCTTTCCTGGTTTCTGAGAGTTTTGAAAAAATATCTTTTCTGTAATTATCACAACACAGAAATGATCCAGCTTACAAAATGCTCTTCTTTTTCCCTCCTACACATGCTTCAAAACACACTCTTAGCCCCAGTCTTTCTTTGGAGAATGCAGTCTATTTTTAGTACTCTTTGATATTGTTAGTATGGATTCTTATAAGGTTTTCCTAGTTTCCCGGTTCCAGTAGGTGGGAAAAATGCACCACTTCTCTGCCCTTTTGAACTGCTTGCTTTTCTTAGCTGTCGGCATAAGTGAATGTGCAGTATGTAAAAAGGGTGGAAGAATACACATGTGTGTGTTGGTTTGTGAAAGTGGGGTCAAGTGGGTGAGAGAAAGACATGGTACGAATATAGATGTATGGGTTTATCTTCTTTAGGCTGCTTCCTGTATGTAGTACATGCTGTTTCTTGGCCTCCACACAAGCAGGCAGGTCCACACCCTACACAGTGCCATCAGTACTAGAAGGTTCTCTGGAAACTTTAATGGTGCTAATGACTTCAACCCAAGCTACCAAATGGATAGCTCGTTTCTGTAACTGGGTGATTTTTCTCTAACTTAATCCGTGCTATTTTTAAAACCAACTTTAATGTAAATCCTGACTGGTCTAAGCAATATAATTTGTTTTCAAAATGTCATAAGTTTAATGTGGGAATTTTCTGTGTTTGCCACAAAAGTGAAGGTGTGTTCTCACTGCAAGTGTGTTGGAGCTCACCTGGGGTACTTTCCATTGCATCAATCACTCAGAAATTGCACATTTCCACATAGCAAAAGGCTACATAATTGTTATGATATGACTGAAACAAAAAGGCGGGGGGGGGGGGGGGACGGGGCCGGGGGAGAAATAGCTTTCTTCAGGGAGAGAAATAGCTTTCTTTTTAAACGTACGTAATAGTTCAACTGTCTAAAACGGCCTTTGAAAATCTTTTCAAAACAATTCCCTTCCTCCTGAGGCTAAGTTAGAGGAATTGCTAAGAGAATTAGTCTGAAAGTTCAGAACTGAAATCACAAATTGAATAGCATATCTCCTGGACACTTCACAGTGGAAATATTGTCCCCATGAGTGTTAATAACGTGTTTGCCATTGCTTTCTATCCAGGGCAAAGAAAAGGGGGGGAAAAAAGAGGGAGTGAGAATAAAAGGCTAAATGCTTTTTTATAATGCAATGTTGTGATTTCCCTCCTAGCTGCCAACAAAAGCAACACTTTGAATTTTGGCTGATAATTCAGCTGGGAGAATTTCAAAGCAGTTTACAGATTAGCAGAAGAATGTGTATAGTAACAGAGATGAAGCAAAACAACAGAGGGAGAAAATGCAAGATCTCCGTAAGTAAACACTCGCATCTCACTGCAATCAGTTAAATCCCTTAAGTACAACAGTCCGCTCCTCACCTTTGCAGCTGCCACACCCAAGAAACACAAGCTTCAGGAAAGTGAAACAAGATGTGAGCTGGGCAGGTCATTTACATCCCAGCTTTTCTAGTGATGCTTGGAAGTGTAGCTTTCTCTGAGCTCTGAACTTACACTGGAAAGCATCAAAGCATTTTGTTATCCTTCTGTGGTGTCTCCTCATTACACTTTTGTGATGCCTCATATGTATTTTGAGACCTGCCTTCTGTATTTATTAATTTATGCCTGTATTTTTTGCTTACATCATCTTCATCCTTGATCATCTCTCTCTCCAACACCCAAAGTAAGTTCACCGCTGGAGGAAATGCATCATGTCCCCATGGCTCCCTGCATCCATCTTCAGATACAACAGTTTGTGAGAATTTTTTTGTAGAGACACTCTATCCTGTGTGGGAGGGAAGGAGGGAGGAAAGGTGATACAATACATTTCCTCTTTTGTTGCTTTTGCAACCTGTTGATCATCTTTAAGATAAGGTTGTTTTTTTTTTTTTTTCCCTTTAGATAAGTTGGCAAATGACCAGAAAAGATGTATTTATCATAAACCTGGAGATGCTAGAGACATGAGGGACTTAGTGGTCCCTAAGACTGTCTCTTGAGGCAACATTCCTAAAAATCCATTATTTTTTCCAGGTCTTTGTGACAGCTAGTGAATCTTCTGCTCTACCTTAAAAACAAAAACAAAACAAAACAAAAAAAAAGGCTTGGTGATATTTCCTTTATTTTCCTTTCTAAAGGTAAAAGAGGTAATAGGAGACCCAGGCTGTTTTCCGCTCATGCCTAATATGGGGAAAATCAGAAGGCTCCACAGGTTTCTCTCAGCTCTACTCAGTAAGAATGAAAAAAAGAAGATATGGCTTTGCCATAGTCTGCTGGGTCCATCATTTTTCTTTGTTAGTGAACTACAGTATCTATGTTCATAGCACAAGAATGCAGCCAACAAATCCTAGACATACCATATATTTCATGGGTTTAGCAACCCATAAAAGTCGAGAGTAGCATCTGATTTATCTCAGCAAATGGCTCCAGCTGTTCTCAGGAGCATATTTTTTTAATCAAAGGAGGTGTTCCCTAAATTAAGTTTCAATTTAAATCTCCTTGCCCAGGGATATATTTACAGAACTATTTGTAAAATATTATCTACTTAGTAAAAGCATTTTGAATGCTTTGTTAATGCAGTGTAGTGGGACTTTTCTGTAATCATTGTTTCTTCCCATAGGAAACTAACATGATGATTAGTAATTGCTAGATTATCAAACAGTGCACAATCCCATTTTCTACCTAAGCAAGTTATTAGAGTTTCATAAATGCTCAGCCACATACATTTTTCTACTGTACTAACCTGCTACTGAAGAGACCAGTGAGGAGAGGACAAATGACCCATAGAGGGACTGAGGAATATTTACTTTCCTGAATGTTGTGGCATTTTACTTGCTTGCTGTGTATGGTGTGGCTTCTTTCAGGTGTGAATGCAATGGATGCCTGGCCCCCATGTCCCACGCATATTGATAAAGGGATAATGACAAGTGATGATGTTATACAAATACTTGAAGCTTAGCTTGGCGTGTTTTTAAATAGTGAGTTCAGCCTTTACCCATTTGCGACCATCCAGCACTGCTGTTTTCTGGTCCCTTCCTGCTCACTCTCCTACCAGCTTTCCTTTTTGTCCCTGAAGCCTAAATCCTGATATGACACAGAGATGAAAAATCTCCAGGCTGGTCTCCATTGGAAAAAAAAGTCTATTGGTATTCACAAGCCTCCATAAATCTCTAGGTGACCTTCTTTATTCCAGAAAGGAAATCAAAGGAGGAGCATGACAAATACATATTTTTGACTGGTTAATATCAAATTTTAACTACTAGGTGAATGTATTGGAAAGACAAGGCAGAGGCTTTTTAGAGAGATTTTTATTTCCAATGGAAAATGCTGGTTTGGCAAAACTGAATTTTTTTACTGGTACATATGGCTTTCATTAAAATGCTTGAAGAAGATGTAGAAATATTCTGTTCTTACCTTTTTGCTACAGTTTTTATGTTGTACTGCTATTTTACATAAATGCAAAAGTAAGTCTAATTGAGTAAGTCCAAAGTAAACAATTTGTCATTAATGTTTGAACATTTCCCTCCATGAAAAAAAATCCATGGCAGTCACTTTTTTATTTATGATCCAGAATGATCCCTGGAGTTTTCCAGAAGATAAGATGTCTGGTTTCTGACTGCCCACACTTTTGGTGCAGTTGTGAGATGGACAGCAACGCTGATGAGGCCACAGAGATGGGACCAAAGGGTGCAGCACATGACATGGCCTGAGGTCTCTGCTCTGTACCACAGCAGCCAAGTGCCACAAAAGCTCCATTTGGCAGCATTCCTGGAAAACTCCCTCTTAACCCACTCTAGTTGCTTTTTCTTTTCTAACTTATTGGGTGGTTTTGTTGGTTTGTTTTGTTTTTCTTTTCTTTTTCTCTTCCAGGGAATTTTTTCACAGTCCTGGCTTGCTTTCTCTTTTCTCTCTCTTAAATGCTCCGGTGAATGTAATGCTCACTGTTGGCGGTCCGTATACAGGTTAGAGAACAAGGAGGAATGCTTTGCCCTTGCCTAGAGGTGGGTAAACTGCCTAAAATCTCTTCACAGGAGATATATTCAAATCCCTGCAGGAAGGTGGAAACATGGATGATATAAGACTAGCCTATTTCATGGTTTATAACTTTTATCAGTATGCAAATGAAAGACGCCGAGTGGCTCTTTCAAATGTTCACAGTAAAAGTGTTGATTTGGTCACATTATCAAAAAAACAAGCAATGAAAGAGATGGGGACATGGCAGAGAGAGTCAGGGACAGGGTACAAACTGAGTCGTCTTAACCTTTTCTTGGAGATGTGTTGCAGAGTTACTTTTTTGACCCAAGGAAAGTCATTTGCACACTTTTTGAAAGCAGCCATTAACTTCAGGAGCCCAAACTGAAACACTGAGAGGGACTCCTCTCACTGGAGATGTCCATATGGGGAGTGGTCACGTATACCCTATTTACGGCTAGGAGAAAGCAACAGCTGGATCTAAGAGATGTCGCCTCTGGACTGCTTTGGATATCCACATCAGGATGAAACGCATTTTTCTCAGAAATGCCTGTTTCTATCCCTAGCCTACATGGGGAGTTGACATGGCTAACTCGTGCCTGAGTATCAGCAGTGTAGATGTCTGAAATTGAGAGGCATCTGCCCAACAGCATCTTGTTTGATGAAGCTGCTGAGTGGTTGCAAACCCACTAACCTCAGATGACACCCGCATAACAGGTATTTTGGAAGCAAAACCATTTCCTTTTGATCCAGTACACGGATCTTGCAAAAATTTTAAATCTGACAGCTTGGCATTTTTTTTTCCTGAGGGAAAATATCCTCTCAGAATAATGCTGTTTCTGCTTCATGACTCCTAACAAACCAAACATAAATACCAAGGTAAGAAAGATCCTATTAGGAAATCACGGATACAGTTAAGGGCCTAAACTATTGTGCTGTTCCTTTCAGAACACACCTGCTTACGCAAAAATTGTCTTGTTTTTAAAATTACAACAGGAGTCAGGTAAGATGAGTATCTGGTGCATTTTACTAATGGAGATGTTCGGTTTGGCGGTTTCAGTGCCTCCACAGTTGCTATTTCTTGGTTTTATGCATGCATAGCCGTAAAACTGCTTCACATCTCAAATAAGGAACAAGAATCCTTAAAAATTATAAGATGTCAGAACAAAGAAAATGAAAACAGAGAAAACTCAGATAACAATCCCTACCCATTCTATCTATCATCTTTCCTGTGAATTTCTAGAGAAGGATAAAAGACTTGAAAAGTTTAAACAGAAACTTCTTAGCTTTCAAATAGCAATCCAGTGTACTAATCTACATCCCAGGCAAAATTCAGTCCTCATGTAAGTGTCTGGAACACTCATGAAGTCAGGAAATTAATGGAGTCAGGGTTATGCCTATATTTGGCTTCATGTGTCACATGGAGTAGCTCATTTTTTTTTTTTTCCTTGGAGTGAAAATACAGTTTTCGACTAGGATCTGTTACATCCTGTCAAAAACAATATACAAAATCCCTGTGATAGAAGCTCATCAGAGCTTTATGCAGCACTCAGAAGCAAAGGAATAAAGAACTGCTACAGCCCTAACACAATCTGGGATGAACATGATACGTATCTGATTTCTGGTTTGAATTCAGCAGGCTTCTCTATTCTAAAAGAACAAATGGATTTTGCTTCCTCAAGCATATGGCAGCAACACATGCAATTTACATCCCATACGGGGTCTCTTTCAGGCAACCGTCAGACTATAAAATGTCACAAGGAATTGCTTTAGATCCACGTTATATAGTGCAGACCCTTACCATTCCCCTTTGTAGCATTGTTCATAGCTCCAGGAGAGATGCTTTTAATACGATTGTTGTTCGTGCTGCATTAGTGCGTGAAAGTTAGGGACCACTGCAACGCCTCTGCCATCATACTGTGAAAAATGTAGGATTCCTTCAGATGCCTGTGATCTAATTTAGCAGCAGATGAAACTGGTGTGACACATAATGAGAAAGAACGGGACAGGAAAAACAATGCCGTACGGTTATTACATAGCATATTTTATCATTTGGTCTCAAAGCACTTGGTAAAACAGGGTAGGCAAAATTATTCCTGTTTCAAAGATGGAGAAACTGAGGCACAAGCAGGTGACTTTTCAGATCATTCCAAAGCAGTGGCAGAGCTGGCATCAAAGCCAGGCTCCTAAATCACAGTCCAGCTCTTTACACACCTACTCACACTGCCTCCTCCTCACATATTCAGTTCTGTTTAAATAGATCATGCAATATCTATATATCTATGAGTAGTTCAGTTACATACATGTAAACGTGTGAGCAAAAAACCCACACAGAATAGGCCATTTTATTTCCTTGGCTGCCTGCACAAACATGCTTAATTGGCACTGTTGTATAGGCAACACAATAAAAAAGCCTAGCAAAATTATGAGATGCAGATTTTGAAGACTAGTATCAGAAGGGCCTTCTTTCCACAATGAAGAAAGCAAGCAGATACTCAGCGGGAAACTAGATATCCAGGCAAATGAGGTTAGAATTTCTGGCATAGCAGAGGATGCAAATCAACTAGGCATTAAAGTAAATAAACAAGACAGAAGTCTGGAAAGGGAATAGAGAATATTTGTGCTTGATATAATTCTAAGGAAGACAGCAGTAGAAAGGGATAAAACAGGAAAGGAAATAGCTCTGTCAGTGCACGTGCATTAGGTTTAAGTGGTTTTGATACTAGGAAAGCCAAGAGGTGGAAGAATTAATACATTTCCATCACAGTGAACTATTATGAACACCATGTTGGGCACAGCTGGTAACTCAGGCTGCGGGAATTCACCTTGCACTAGACCTGAAAGAAAAGAATGCTCAATGAGAGACGACTGAGGTCAAGGAGAGTGGTGGTGACTCAGGGAAGGGGAGTAAGACTCAAGGGGTATTGAAGTTGTAGCCTAATAACGTGACTTCCAGGCTAATGAGTCACTCTTATAAGCATATAAGAGTATGTTGTTGGGATGCAGAGAAGATGACCAATGTACTATGAGATTCTCTTTCCAAAGGAAGAAAGGAGAGAAATCCATTGACAAGAAGCTTTAAAGGAATAACCAGAGAAAAAGAAAGATATCTTGAGAAAGCTACAGAAGGAAAAGCTTTCAGCACAGGGAGTAAAACTGATGGCACCAAAGCCACTTGGAAGGCTTAGGACCGAAGGAAGATTCAGGCTGTCAGCTAGGAAAGAAGCAACGCTTTCTAGAGTATGTGCCACCTGCAAAGAAACACATGGGCACTGGGCCACTGTTTATCCCATTTCACTTACTCTTGCACACAAGCAAGATGAGAGAATTTTAGTTGCACGGCAAGAACCCTGTCTTGAAGGATATTATTTTTCTTCACAAGCCAAGCTTATATCTTATCCTTCAATCATCCTAGCAGTGACACCATCTTTAATAGAGCTGACACGACATGGCAGTGCCATGAAACCCAGATAACTGTACTGTGAAAACCCGAGTGTTTCACCACAGCACGTCAGATAGCCGGTTTCCCGTCAGTAATTTGCCTGCTGTGTGGTTTTACTGAACACAAGGCTGACCAAGAACACTCTGGACACAAGGATGCAAACATAGGCTGCTACATTTGAAAGGAAGCATAGAGAGAGGAAAGAGCCTGCAATATTGTCCCCTTAGCAAGAATTTGCAAAAATGTCTGGAGAACTTAAGCTGGACAGGAACATTACACTGATCTGCTCTGCTCAATGCAACCCTCTGAAGCTCCTGCAGGCATTAATCTGATGTTCTTCTTTTACCTCTTCCAGTTATCCTGGCCCTTTTTGTTGAAACTGTATATGAGCTCACTCTAGGCTTCACTGTGAAGTTTGCATGCAGCAAGTTTTGAACATATGTTTTTAATAAATTTTCTTTAATTTACTCAGGCAACAACCTCCCTAGTGCCAAACACCCACGCCCAGCCTGCCATCCACAGGCTTTCTATTTACTCCTGTGAGCCAGGTCAAGCCACAGTCAAAGCCTCATTCCTGGGAGGCTCACACTGGGTTATAAAATTGATAATGGCTTGAGGACAGCAAGCCTAGTGCTCAGACACAGTAATTGCTCAATAGTCCATAAGAGAAATATTCATAGTATACAGTAAGCAGTCGGCACGGGGAGACCAGAAAGTCCAGAAAGAAAAACATATTGTATTGTTCTCTGATGGAGACCTCTAGATGACTTCTCTCTGCCTTTGTCTAGACTGAAATTAACCTTATGAATTCAGGTAATTATTCTCTGCCCTGACTCTTGTGTGAGTGGCTTCAGAGAGCCTTCTCCCACTGTCTCCAGCAATAGCAGTCCACAAGGATGTTTCAGATCTTAATTGAAAGGGAAATGTTTGCCAAAGGTCAGTTCAAGTGGAAGAAAAGCCCCTTTCATTGTGGCTGAGGGGAGAGCAGAGCAAATTAGTATCTCAAGGGAGGCATGGAAAGCCTTTGTGATGTATTTGTTAGGAGGGAGGTGGGAACCAGTGAATTTTCCCCCTCTTGTTTATTTTTGCCCGGTCTTTACAAACTCAACACATTTCTAGCAAGGACATACATCATCTCAGCACAGTTCTCAAGACTGGCCTTTTTTTCCTTCACTTATGCACACATATAATAGATCATACCGTTTATAACTTTCTATGGATTAGTGCACAGAAATGATTAAATAAATGCTGGAGTGCCTCATGTCACTTGCTGATGACCACCAACCACTTTGGATGCAAAATGGCAGAGACCAGAAGGGCATACCTCTTGGATTTCACTTGAGATCACAACACCAACTGTGATGCAGAGAATGAAGTTTAAGATGAAAAAGGGTGGGAAATTAGAAAGGACATGCTGAAGGCCTCCTGACGGTTCAAGGCAGATGCAGGAAATAAGTCACGAATGATCTTAGCAAGGTCTTCTTCCAAACTGGACACCTACCTCTTTGCTGTGCAGACATTCCTCTACAGACCCAGACATCTCCAGCAGCTCTCTTTCTGTTCCAAAATTTTCCATCTCAGATAAATGCAGGATAACTTCTCTCTTATTTTTGTGGTTACAGACAATATATAAAATAAATGGAACAGCATATTGTATTCATTATTTAAGAATGTTTTGGTTTTGTTTGGTTTTTTTTTTTTTCCCCTTAAGAAAATCTCTCATTTGAGGCTTTTGTTCCACAATGTATTACAGTCCTGGGTCCTGTGAAGCTGAGAGATGTATTGGGATTCTGGGACTGAGAGATGGGAATGGGCAGATGAGGAACCAGTTAGTCCATTTCACAGATTATTTTGATTACTCTGGCTGTGTTGACAGTCTCTGAAAAACAGAAGGAAGATGCTGGCTATAGGACAGTCCCCTGACAACGACCTCAGTGCCAAACACTGGAGGTGGCTCTGGAATGGTCAGATCAGGAGCCCATGGTGTCAGGCAGCTATGGACTCAGATGCTTGGGAAGGAGGATCCCCAAAGTTTGTAGGCTCTCAGCCCTCTGACCCCTCACCAGGTAAACACCCAGTTGGAAGAACAGACATTCTCTTTAGCAGCTTGCTGAAAAAACTTGGAGAGAAGTAAAACATTTCCTAAAGAAAGACAAAGCTCTATCATGAAAAGCTGACTTGGCAAAGTGTTTTGATATTGAGTGTCACAGCTGCAGCTGAAAAAACTGCCGCCAGTTTTTGCAGAGGTGCTGTGGTTAAGCATGTCCTACTACTTCAGCACATGCTTCAGCATGTCCCGTGTTTGCTTGTGCAAACAGGCACTGTAACATACGTTATCTGCTTTCATAGTGGTGTTAGTCAACCAGCCATCTCTGTGAACAATGGCTCTCCATCAACTGGTTGAAAAAAAAAAGGACTGCTTCAAGGAAAGGCACTTGCTACCTCTTTTGGAGACAGTCCAGACATTTAGGATGTAAAGGCTAATCCAGTTAAGGCATGTAAGGTCAGTACTCTGCAGATTACCTTTTTCACCTGCCTAGACTTCGGCATAACAACCCTGACATGCTGCCTACTTCAAGGGCCTTCTTTCTTTTTTATGCCTTTGACACCTGTTTGACACAGGCAGGAGTAATCTGGAGATAGTCTGTAAGTGCTAGCTTTCAGAGATACTGGTTGTTTGTTGTAGTTTTAAAAGGCCACCAGACAATCTTTTGTTAAACACCTGGTGGGCCAAGGCAAAGACAAGGGAGGGTTTCACTCACCACTTAGGGTCACTGGCAAGAAACTGACATGACTCAGGAAAAACAAAAAAACCCAATTGAATTTATTAACTATTTACAATCAAAACCAAAGAAAGACAATGAGAAAGAGAACTGCATCTTAGACAGGCACTTCTCCCCCACCCCTCCCTTCTTCTCAGGCCCAATGGCTTTGTTTTGTATCTTCTCCCCCTCCAGTGGCACAGGGGGTCAGGGAATGGGCGGTGCAGTCAGTCCACCGCTCCTTCCTCCTCAGGGGAGAGCTTCTCACAGCCTTCCGTGCTCCAGCGTGGGGTCCTTTCTCACGGGAGAGTCCTTCACAAACTGCTCCAGCGTGAGTCCTTCCCACATGGGGTCACAGTCCTCTGACAACTGCTTGGCTCCAGCAGGGTTGGTTTTTATTTTCCTCCAAATTCACAGCCTCTTTCGGGCACAGCAACTTCAGCTTCTCATGGTCTCCACGCTGCACGGGAATCCGTTTGAGATGCCTCCTTTCTCTCTTTTCTCTTCACAGACCGGTGTCCCTGCATAGTTGTCTCTCTCAGATCCCGCTTCTCTCTCCACCACAGGTTCTTTAAGCAGCTCCTGAGAAAACTGAGGAGAAGCTGGGCAGGCAGCTGAATGGTCAGGCTGGTCCACCGGGGCCGGGCCCCACCTGGGGCCATGCCAACCCCCATCTTCCGTGCCCCCTCTTCAATATGTCATTTGCAGAGGCGCTGAGTGGCTCAGCCCTGGCCTGGGGTGGGTCCAGACTGGAGCTGGGGAAGCTTCCAGCAGTTTCTCACAGGGGCTAGATCGGTGCTACTCCTTCCCCCACCCCTGGCTACTAAAACCTTTGAGCTGCAGGTGGGGGTGAGCCCTTAGCAGTCACTTACAGGAGCCACCACTGCAGCCCCTCCCTTGCTGCCAGCAGAGCTGGAGTCCAGGGAAACCTTTATCAGCTAATTACAGGAGCCATCACTGTGGCCCCTCCCTGCTACCAGTCAAACCCACCACACAAAACCACAACAGTGCCTAATGTCCATGCAATTATTTCCAGTGATTATTCTCTGTCCTGACTCTTATGTGAGTGACTTTCAAGAACCTTCTCCCCACTCTCTCCAGGTCCTCTTCTCCAGACCTGTCTCTCAGGTCCCATGCCTATAAATTAGCCTGGCAACTCAGAAGTGCTCAGATTATTGTCACTTGCAACCTATGATGTTCACAGTAAACATGCTTGTTCTCCTTCCTCCGTCCACCCCAGCAATGGGGCAGAGTAAGAAAACCCAGCGTGGTTCTGAGCACTAACAGTGGCCACAGCACTGGGAAATAGCTTTATCCCATTGCAAAACGTGGCACATGCTAAAAGTTACAGGTGAAGCAGCTGCTCTGGCTAACTAGTGATGATCTCACAGGACTACTTGTGTGGGAGGGAAGCTCCATAGCTATCTGTATTAAAACACAGTGGTGTTATGTCTAGCTCCAGAGATGGGAATGAGGAACGTGTGACTTTCTGATGTCGTCAGGGCTAAGAACTTCAAACTGGCAATAACCGACTACCCCACAATTCAGAATCCATTCTGTGTCTTTATATACATCTGATTCAGATTGGTCTCGCTGCCCTCTCAGAGCATCGGAAAAGCTTTTCCTTGGTAGAACCAGTTATTATCCTGCTATATGGATACCTAAAAGCAATGTGTGCCCAGTCACTACAATACAGTCTTTCAGAGGAATTTATTTAACATGTTTTCCTGAGCCCTTAATTGCAGTCTTGAGAATCCTAGTTACTACCCTGGCCAAATCAACAGTATTGCTGGAAGAATAACTGTAATCTCCTGGCTTCCTTTTCCCAGGAAGGCAACTAGTAAAATAAATAGTTCTGCTGTACTGCAGCTTCCTATAGCTGTTTTTGATTGCATTTTCCTCCCTAGTGCTACAGTAAGAATTAAACTCCTGTCTCTGGTGCAGTTTTCAGATGCTCTCCTGCTGTGAAGTGATGCTCTGAAATGCCCAGTGATTCACAGCTCTGATATTTCATGTCTAATGGAATTATTTGTGGGTGGAATTGTTACCTTTCCTGAGAGAGAGGGACTCATAAAGCTGGTAGGAGACAAATTATATGTGTCTACCTTGTCTCCTCCAGAGCACTCCTCAAAATCAAATTACTTGGCTACGCTTTTAAAAATTCCTCCTATTGCACTAATGTATAAGTAATTTAAAGTAAAACATGGGGCATTGTGATTACACAAAACAGAGGAAATTCAGGGTTACAAATGGATTTAAGAAAGACCCAGTTGTGTCATGGGACAGAAGAGTAAGAGAGGGGCATCTGAAAGCTCTCTCTTCTGCCTTTGTAGATCGTACTATCAGTAACTCTGCACTACAGGGTTTTATGCCTACAAGGCATATGTATAGATCACCACGTGAGGTGCATTCTGTAACTGCTGGATTGGGATTAAGATATTTTATTGCTTGAAGGCGGTCTGAGTTTAAAGTACTTCAAACCCGCCCCATGGTTTCTGCCCTGGCTCCCTCTGAAGCTGGCTGTGCCCCAGAGGAGCCCACAGGGAAGGCCCCCGGGTAGGTGCGTGTGTCATTCACCCTGTAGTTTCTGGTCCTCAGAAACACAACAGAACTGCTCTGGGATTTAAGTCAGGAATTTGAGCTGCAGAGTGGGGCTTGAAAACCCACTGGTGATTCATGCAGGGATTCTGTGGTGCTGAGAGACATTTATTTTCAATTAGTTAAATTCCCAAAGTAAGCAAATTTCCTTCAAACTGTACCAATTACAAAATATTCTAGTTTGCCCAGGGAAAGTGCAACACGGCACCTGTGCGGTACTGTCCTTGGGTGCACTGCGCTGGTGGGTTTGCAGGATGGGTGCAAACCTCCCCCTCCTGAGGCTGCAGTGGGGCTGGGGCTCAGCCCCATAGTGCCAGGCAGGGGGTCTCTGGGGCAGCCCAGCCCCCTGGCAGCACAGCAGGGTGCAGGGCACAGATCACCCCATCAGTGGGACAGAGCAAGCAGAGGAGTCTGCAGGAAGCAGCAAGAGGTTTGCTGTGGCTGAAGCCTGCCCATGGGGCGAGCGTGCCCCAGGCATGCAGGAGAGCCTCCCAGGCAATCAGAGTGGTACAGATCCCATCCTCACACTACCAGCAAGCACAGCAGGCTGCTCTGGTAGCGGGCAGCATGTGAGAAGAAAACTCTTGCACCAGAATTTCTAAGCCAGGTCTTCTACAGCCCTGTGGGGACACGTAAGAAAAGGCTTTTATGCATCTGCCTATATGTGAACTCAGTAGCGTAATTTTTCTGTGTGTGCACTGGCGTGTCTCTTTGTTTCAGGTTCTCACAGGTTTTCTTTCTTTATTACCCAAGTAAGAGCAACAGCCAGCCCTGAGCACTTAGCTTTGGTGGAGAACCCAGGGAGCAGTAGCTGGCAGTTTGTCAAACACAACCCTATAGCACAGTAAACACCCAGGTCGAATCCAGCTGGGGCACAGCACAGGAAGCAGGATAGGAAAGGCCACAGCCTCTGTTTCGTGCCACCAACAGAACCCAGTTTCTGACAGACGGCTTTCTGTGCTGTGTGGGCTGCCCCAAACCATGTGTTTTAACATCACTGAGCTGGCATTACTGTGATCAGCCTGGTCTTTACCTTCAGAAACGAGTGCACCACACTGGGGCATGCAGGGGATTGTGGATCCTATGTGCTGTACCTGGGGATAAGGGGGCTTCCCACCTCCCAGGGCTGGGACAGCAAACTGGCTGGGAGCTGACTACACAACCTGCCCCATACACCCGGCTTTGTAATGGGGAGTTGGGGCATGTGAGCAGGGAGGGAACCATGGCATGCTCCTCCATGTGCAGTAGGCCAAATTGTCCAGGAGTGGGACCACAGCGTGTCCCGTGGTGAACATCCATCTCCCATTGGTACAGTGGGTGAGTGTTTCAGATGAGGATGCCAGAGAGGACAGAGGTCAGGCAGGTGGGACGCCATTGAACTTGCTGGCTATGAGCTGGAGAGGGACCTGTGAAAGTCCCATAACCTGTGTAAGTTTAGCTTTCGCCCTCCAAAGAACACTATTTTGTGCTTAAATCACTAATTGGGACCTGCACTTGCCCTGCCCTCACTTCAGTACTCTTTTCCAGCTATCATTGCCGCTCCTCACAGTTGGACTTAAATGTTGGCTGAACTAAGAAACTTTGATCAGCAAAGTTCACAATTTTCATGCTCGTCCTGCTTTCTAGATCTGTTATGCTTGTGTTGGAGCCTACTTTGCATGGGTTCCAATCCCCTTACAACAGACCCATTAGAGAGCCGCAGAATTCAACAGTCCTCTAACATACAATGCAGACCGCAAGGAGCTTTCCAAGGGATTTGGCAGGGTCAGGCCATGCTTTGACTGTGGTTGTGAAAGATCTGCGCTCTGAATGGAGTCACCTCAGATTGCTTGTCCCTAGAGAAAAATCCTCTACATGCGCACACATGGAAGGGATCATCAGCATTTACAGAGGCCACAAAGGTTTGGGATTTCTTCAAAGAGTTGGTAACAAGATTGTGTAAGAATCAAATAGCCTTGCAAATAGCTGTATCTCATTAGTCATGATGGCAAATCCTGGGCTGAATAAAATGTTTATTGTGGCTTATGAAGTGTCTCTGTACACATAACCTTGGGAAGACCCAGAAATTCTGGGCTCTGCATTTGAAAGGCAGCTGGTTAAATAGCCGTGGTAAAATAATCAAAAAAGCACTGTTTATTTGCTCAGTGCATTAACTAAGTGATTAACTGAGTAATGGGAGACCCAGAAGAAAGAAAAAACCTTTCCCTTGGTGTGCAGTCTGTTTTTCAGACTTTCCACTGGTATTACACATTCCTGGAAAACAAAACTAAGCTCAATATGCTTCAAGTCAGTCATGAAAGTTCTCCCCAAACTGAACAATCAGCTCCATGCATCGCTCAGACCTTCATGCAGCTCCTCCTCCCTCTTGCAGAGTTTGAAAGGCAGCAAAATAATTATTAACTTACTGGCCTGTCTTATGAAGGGTAAACGTTAATTTAAGAGTTCTGGAGGACTTCACACAACCAAACCTGGGTGCCTCCTTGCTATTTAATTCATCTGATTGTTCCTGTATTTCCCTTTTAGCAACTCACCTTCTCACAGGAGACGGCTTCTGCTACCAGACAGTGAGTAAATCTGCTGTAGATTTTTTTACAGTGTCATTTCTAATGTAAGCTGGTGCAAATAAAATATTTAATTCTGTTTGAGAATTCTTACTTTTCTTTGTTCCATCCTGATTGTCGAGGCTCCCACTCAGTCCCTTCTAAGTTACTGTGCCTCATATTCTCAGATATATTAATTATTTGTTAATTTTTTTCTGCAGGCTTCTCACCTGCTGTAGTTCCAGTTCTGTCTTTTAGCTTTGCACGCAGGGGAAGAAATGCTGTTCTTACTCCGTGAGAAAACTGTAGAATGGCATTTTGCCTTTCTTTCTCGGATGAAGCTCTAATTAATGTTAGATCACTTTCAGATGATCACATAAAGGTAACCAAAGAATCCCACCACTGCCGGTAACAAGCTGCAGAACCAGTGCTCACAGAGTGCATGAACTGCTAAGAAGCAATCCTGCATTTCTAACTCTAGGCGCAGTAATCCCCTAAAACACCACGAAGATACTGAGGCAGTGGGTAGGGTGCTAAGGCACAGAACCTAGGGCCACTTGGGATGCTGTAAGATGTCCTTGCTGGCCACCAGTTTCTCTCAGAGTTCCCCATCAGTGTTGTGCCACATCTGCCAGGCCTGTGCAGATGTCTCTGAGACCCTCGGCTGTTTAAAATGACATTAGAGGAGTAATCTCTGGGCCCCTGATCCTCCCCCAGGGCCTCAGCTGGGATCAGACCAACCCTGGTCATATCAAAGCCAGGTCCAGTACTAGCATTGGAGCTGTGGTTGGCCTTTTGGCACCAAGGTTAGCATGCATATATCCCCTTGGGGACACACCACAACCACAGTGCCTGGCTGTGCGCGAGGTCTGGATGTGGCTGTACACAATCAGCCCCACAGTGAGAAGGAACAGGGCACGGGGGTCCGTCCTTCTTCTGTGCCCCTGAGTAGGTGACAGGTTAGGCTGGCAGCAGCCCCTGCCAATGCGTGGTCCTGGAGAGGGACCAGCACACAGCACCACAAAGGTGTGAAGGTGAGACATCAGAGCAGGGAGCTATTAAATGAGTCAGGTGCGGGTACGAATTGAGAGACCCAAACTGGCCCAGGACTATTTTCTAGGTCAAACAGAAAAATGGGGCTTTTGGGGAAGGAAGGTCTAGGCTATCAGGATGAGCCAGGAAGGAGCCTCTCTGTAATAAAGACAGAGAAAACAACACCCTATCCTTCAAGTGCACTCAGCAATGAAAACAGCACTTCTCCTGATTAAAGCATAATAAAGGTAATGAAAAACACTGTAAGCTATTAGTGACTGCTACCTGTTATGCATTTGTTTCAAGCCCTTTGAATGCTGATAACAATTTTTTTTCCCCTAGAAAATCTTTCAACATTATTGTTGTTTCCTTTACTCACCACATTTGCAGTCATCACTTGTAAAGTCAAGTAATGAATTCATGAGGAGCCTGGATGGCATAATAATATCTTGCAGGCTACCACAGCTACTACCCAGCAATCCCAGGATGCTTAACATGCGCAAGTGGATTAAGCCTTGCAGCGCTGTTCTGCTGTGTGGGGAGGCAGTGAAAGTCCCTTCAGGTGGAATGGGAATCCTTCAGGGCACTGTATTTCTTGGTCCCTGGGGCAGAAATGTACACCTCTATTTGGTACCAACCCAGTGCCTCTAGGAAGCATCAGATCTGCTCTGCATGCACCGTGCAGACAGCCTGCACGTATTCAGTAAATCTGCCTTGCTGGGATGTGTCTGGCTCCCAGCACACAAACTGGATATTGCACGTGCAGAAATGTGCAGCACGTTCAATGCTTCTACATAATGGTCAGTTGCTCTGCACATGTGCATTAAGTCCACTTATTACTTCTAAAAAGCATCAGAATAGCTGATGGTGTGACCAGTTTGTGCAAGACAGAGCAAGGACTATCATCCTTTGCCAAATATGTTCATAGAGGAATAGAACCATATGAAATTACCTCCCTGGAAATGATGGACTCCATCGCTCATGGGCTACGCAGCAGATCTATTTGTGTTTTAAAAATGTCACAGGGATTCAAATGTCTGGCATCCTGCTCAGATTTCTAGGTATAAAAAGAGTCTGCAATAACCTAGATGCACATTAGCTCTAATCAGAGCACAGAGAAGCAAAAGAGTAGCAGATAATTGTTAATCTGTTCACTGTGAAACATTTAACAAAACAGCTTAATTATTATAAATCTGCCTGACTTCACTGATAGTACATTAACTCAACACAATAAAACTGAAATTAATGTGTTTTTTATGAAAGGACTAGCAAAATGGGTTGTCTTACTCTCAGATTGCACTAAAACCAGGTTAGTAAGAATGTCTACAATTCTAAGCACTAGAACAGCTAGCTCACTAGCTCCAAGAGGAGGAACCATACTTTTAAGTATCTTGCTCAACTGGAACCTAATTCACAAAGCAAGACCTAAACCAACAAGAAATACACTGTATTGGGTGCATTTTCCTCCACATACTGAATTGGGAAGTAAAACATTGATTTCTAGCATATACCCTATTCCTCCATCATTGACACAGCAAGTTCTCTGCTGAAGTGTAAATGATCACTGAATTATTGGAACCCTTGTAATGTTGTAATGGAAAATGTTAGTTCAAACAAGAGACACACAGATGCCTGCAAAAACAATGAATCAATTGTAAGTGGGTAGATAAACAAATGTATTTTTATTTTCACTTCAGTGATCTCCATGGCTCAGCAGTGAACTCCAATTTTGAAAGGAATTAAATACATTTTTCTACTTGCAGAATTTTTTAAAAATCACAGACATTCTTCCAGTATTATAGCAGGGAAAAAAAATCAACATATTCTTGAAACTAATCAGCAACAACAAAGAAGCGCTTTTTAATAGTACTCAAAGCTTTACCTGAATTAAATGCACACATCCAGTCATCATAAAAACTACAAATGTCATTAATCTGTTTACTACTGAGAAGGATTAGCTGAAACATACACCATGTTACAGTGCCAGACAAAACGCAGCAAATTCTTTCTGCAAAGGAGCCGTATACAATTCCATCTATATGGTACCCCTCATGTTTGCTTCAAAAAAAAAAAAATACATAGAAAACTTGTTCCTTTAGCCAAGAGTGTTTAAGGAGTGAAGGTCTAGGGGAGATGCACAAAAAATGAACTGGTTCCTTCCAGCCATCTCTCTCTGCTGCACCCAACTTTGCGGAAGCTGCTGTATTCTAATTCCGCAGCAATATCCTCCTGTGCCGGCCCACCAGAATGTCCTGGAGGAATATAATACTTACAAGGTCTCTATATTTTCAGTGTCCCACAGGAGTGGGATTTGGAGCTTGGCTGGAGGACCAAAACAGGAGCCAGGGTGCCCAGGAAGTGCAGGCAACCAGGGCAAACTAGAGCACTGCTTTCTTTGCACACACCTCCTCAGATCAGCAATTAAACAGAGAGATTTAGGGAGAAGGTTATGTCTGTCATATCACACTATACATGTTCCAACACACCTATGTGTAGACTATGCTATGCCTACGATGCTGGTAGAGCCAATCATTAAAGTACATCCTTGGAACATTTTCCATGATGCTGATCACTAAAAAAGATAGCTAACTTGGAGCATGGAGATGAAAAGCAGTTTTTGCAATGGTGTTTCTTGTCTTGAACATTTTCACCAATGTAATGTAATATTATGCAGTAACTATACTGTTTTATTAAAGAATCAGTCATTGCCTTGATCCTTTCTGAAGAAGATCTATGTATTTGCAGACCAGAATATTCTGCCGATGAGGAATATTTTTCTCTTGGCAGGAATCCAAGCATCAAAATGTCGGCTTTTGTAACCGTGGTGAGTAATCTGTCAGCAGGGAAACCATGACAGCCTAGAGGAGGAAATAAAAAGAAAAAATCCAATCACATTGGAAACAGATACTCCATAAAAATAAATAAGGGGGAAATATTTTCCATCTCTAAAGTCTTGTGTTGAAAATTATTGTCCTGACAAAAACTGCACACTTAGATTTATTTGCTAGAATTTCTGATGATGAATCAGGAAAGAGCTGCAAATCAGTTAGGATGTTCTGTATTGTAGCTGATAGGTTTTCTCAGTACGGACAAAATATATTAACGGACAGCCTCAGAGAAATTCAGACAAAGCATGTTTAGACTAAATGCTGAGGACTTTTTGGTGTGTTATACTCTATCCTCAGCTACTGCTAGGAGATGCTGTAGGTACCCAAATGGCACATGGGCTTGCTTGTGCATTTCAGCATCAGTAAGAGCCATACTTGAATAAGGACTTTGAAATTGATCCCCGTTTAGCTATGCTTTCTCTGCTAAAACATGGAAAATCCTCACAGAGGTCAATAGCGTGTCATCTATCCCTCCTGCCCTCCCCTACTACTTGAAACACACTCCAACAGACCTTAGGTATGGCTGTGAAATGAGAGTAATGGGAATGTCAGCTAAATGAAACATGGTGTTGCAGCAGCTCTGCCATCCTCCCCACACCTGTGTAAACAACAAGCCCCATGCTTGCTTGGTTTTGACACGGTACTACCTGGTTCACACTGTTGTAACTTCACAGCAATGTCTGACTGCAAATTGTTATTTTGGCCCAGAACTGGATTTACAGGGGCTCTTTAGGGGTTGTGGTCTTGTTGCCTGTCCTTCCTTTCCCTTCAGCACCAGGACGGGTAGTCCCAAGCACACAGTGGGGACGGAACATATAGCTGTGCAGCCCCCTGCTGCTACCCATGTCGTAGCTGCACTCAGCCGTGTTTGGAACTACAGCTGGGCAAATAATTTCTTTTTCAGTTTGCTGTCTGAGCTGAAAGTGGTAGAAAAGAATATATAAACAAGATCCATACATTCATGACTTTTATAGCTTGATAAAATGCAAATATGACATTTTTCTTACCCCTGAAAAAATGTGCAGCTGGAACCCAAAGTAAAGGGTTTATTTTATTTGAAAAAGTAGTATTTAGGTCTATTAGAAACATTGCAAAAATAAAATAAAAAATATGAGCACTTTTTGTAATCTTAAGGCTGAAACTATAAATTTAACACAAATTTGTTAATAATTTTGACTGTGTCCAAAATCAGAGTTTTTGGTAAATAACAATACTCAACTGCTTATTCACTTGGAGCACATCCAGAGTTCGTCTGAGAGCTATGACAATGCCATTTCTGGGGTTTTTTCACCTCTGAAAGTTTTCACTAGCTTTTGTCAACATGATGGTTCTAAAGCTGACAATAAATAACAGGCTACCGAGATCTGGCAGTAAATTTCTGAAATTCTAGGAATGCTGAGAGGGGAGTTATGCTTTATGTTAAATGCCAAATGTCCTCTCATGGTTCCCATGGATCACACACCGTTACCCACTCCACAACTTTTCAGAGCTTTGCTTTTGCAGCACTTTCTCAGGGAAAGTTCTCATTGGTTTCAGTGGCAGTATTTCTTGAGAGAAAATTGCAAAATCTCTGTCTTTAAGTGCAGTTTAAAGTTTAAATTGTAGTTTCCAAGACCAGTCCCTGGGACCTCAGCTTTTAATGTATTTTAAAACTGAGCACATGAGTGAATCATTAGAGTAAACCCAGTGACTTAAATACCAAAAACCCTACAGTTTATACTGTAGATTTAACTTAGTGATAAAAACTGGGTCAATAAACAGCAGAGTATCATAAAAATCATTCCAATCTCTGTCCAGAAGTATTTGTGCTACACATGTATGTTGCCTATAGTCAAAACTGTGATGTGCTGTGGGTTGCATTTGAAACATATATATTAACATTTACTATTTATTGAGGAACCAAGCTGAATCCAAGCCTGTAGTGTAAGGCAGAACAGAAGCTCACCCTAACCTCTAGCTACTGTTCTCTTCCTTTTTTACCATAATTGTCCATTTTCTGTTTTCAGCCTCCTGGAAAACCAATGATCGTGGAGAATAAAATACTTCATCATCTACTTCTTCAGGTTTTCTGGGTAAACAATGTAAAAAAGTCCAGTTGGAAGCAGCAGATTTTGCAGTCTGTAGGTCAAAAAGCATATAAAAGTAAAGTACTACGTGAATACATTCATTAAATCTTTAACTAGGAAAAAGGTTAATAAATTTTATATTAGCTCTCACTCTAGTTACTTTGATGATTAACTGAGAAGAATTCCACTGACTTCAAAAGAATCCCTCATCTGTGAATAAGATGGGAATATCCCCATTTAAGTCAGTAATTCAGTGCTGACTTCACAGAAGTAAAAATTTTACTCCTATTTTCCTGGCTTTAGTAGGGGAGTAGAAAATCCAGTGACCTAGTGGATCAATAAAATGCAATCTTTATTGGAATGCCATACAGTAATATAATACTATTGATAACTGCAACAAGAACATACTAAACCATGATTTAAAGGGCTATAATTTTTTTCTTTTGATATTGTCACTCATAATATATTGATCTAATAACAATGAACAATGAATTAAAGCATGTTAGGCCAGTTCAGAGACATACTCGTCAATAGTATTTTGTGAACTTATGTTAAAATACAGTCAATTGAACCAGTAATTCTATCAGCAAGGAAAATGTCCTTTTTATCTTACGACAATTAATAGCTTATGACTTCATATTTTCTCTGATTTTGTGCTGATAAGCATTTCAACTAGATGATTCTAAAGACATATATTTAATGCTTTATTCATTGATAGATATACACAAAATTGTCCCAAATGCTGCCCAGGCATTTAAGAGCTAATCTGTGGGCTGCTCATTCTAAATAAAAAATGAAGGATCATTCCTAGTAGCAAAGAGAAAATGCAAAGTTAAAAATAGGTTTAATGTCATAAAGAAGTAAAGGATTAGCTCTCCTGCACTGGTCATGTTCTGGTGTTAGATCTCATTGGGAAGCTCTGAAAGAGGCTAAGGCATGTGAAGTGTATAAGACAACCAAAACTTTGTTATCTTTGTGAGGTTTTCAAGCTGGAGGGAGGCTTCCATGTCGTTGTTCTGCGGCCTCACTCACAGAAATACAAAACCTATGTTTTTCTGATGTTTATTCTTATAAATGCAAGCTGTAAAACCATCAGCAAAAAACAAAATCTGAATTTTTACCTGCATTGTAATCTGATAGCCTTGAAATGCCTTTAGTTTTTCTTTCTTTTCCTCTTCTTGTCCCATACTTATCCATGTATCTGTAACTAAGACATTGGCACCGTCTGCAGCTTCCAAAGGATCTGTTGTGAGAAGTAACTTGGTACCATACTAACGTGAATAAAATAAGGAAGATCAGGAAAACAAGGAACTTCAACATCATTTATAACAAAAATAATTCAAACTGCTATCCTAGACTGTTTCTTAGGCTCCTACCTCTTTGGAGTACTGTTCAGTTATTTTAGTTATTCTGAGGTCCGGTTCAAAGCCCTGCCAAAAGAGATTATATGTAAGATATCATGGAATATGTGTAAGATCTTTACTGATTATTAACACTGGTTAGAAAAATACTGATTGAACCACTTGCCATGGGAAGAGGAATGTCTTTCAGAACTGTAAAACTTGAGGAAATTACATTGATTTTGTTGAAAGTTCGTTTTGGAAATAAACTGGTGGAAACTGTTCTGATAAGGTAAGAAAAACATAATTCAACAGTTACAGAATGAAATTCCTATACATAATTTAATTTTTTTCCTAAACTGATTCTTTGTTTTATATTTTATATTGTAATGCAATGAAGCATTCTAAAAAGCTGCACCACCAATCTGAACCAACCAGGATGCAACACTTCCACCAATCTGAAACAGCTTTCACATTTTGTTGGGGTGGAAAGGGCATTGGGGGAATTGTAGCAAATGGAATTATCATCCTCTGTGATTTATGCTGCAGTCATGAATTCCTCTCAGCCCTTCAGGAGTTGGACTCAGTAGAAGTGCTCCTGGTTTGCATAAAATAACAATCAGGATTCTGAACCTTGGTTCTGAAAGCTGTCACTCAAGATACATGCAAGCACCACTTGCTGAAGCCTTTGGGAATTATCCAAGTGGCTGAGAAGAGAATGGGCAAAGTTTGCCTTCCTTACTCCACGCACTCGGCTTTCTTACCTTGGGAGCTGCAATACGCAGATGCATTCCCAGCTTTGCAGCACTCGTCATGATGGAGTGGACAACATTATTTCCGTCCCCGATCCAGGCGATGGTGAGCCCATTCAGCCCACCATAGTGCTCCTGACAAGTGAATCAGGCAGCCCTGAGGTTACTTTCCAGGTGAGCTGAACAAGCTGATGCCATAGGTAGGAGGGATTGATCAGACAAGTCTGGTGCAAAGAAGGCTGGCTACCTTCAAATGCTATCTGCATGGGACCATAGCTTTAGTTGAACTTACTGCAGCTACAAGACAGTCAGGGAGGGAAAGCCCCTCACATCTTACATGAAGACCCAAGTACTGCAGCTTTGATGAGAAAGTGATGGCACTTGCAGCTTGTACATGTGCAACTACTCTGGCCCTCAGCCACCAACAGATAAGGCCTAAGGAGGAACAAGAGTAACAGGAGTTTCACATTTCCAGAGCAGGACAATTTGAGGCACTTTAGCAAGGCTTGTTTTAAATATGCATGTTTATAGGTACTTAAGTTGATACCAGAAAATTTGTAAAGACATAACCAGATACGTCTGTATGCCTGCTCCGTACAACTCTACCTCATGTCTCAAAAGACTACAGGCACGATGGAGAGCCTTTCATTCTTAGTTCAAAACGGGGCCATGCTACAATTGCATTGTAGTAGCTGGAAGCCAGACAGTGTTTCAACACTTCATGTGACAGGATTCAATGCTTGTCAGAGAGGATAAGCATTCACATTGTAGAGCTGTACTAACTGGCAACCTTGCTGACAGTCGCAGCAAAGATGCCAGAAGACTGAACAGGAAAAGGGCTGGGACTATCCCCTCCTCTCCTGGCAGCAGCTACTCCTAAACAAATAGTCGTGAAGTTGTTCCAGAACAAAGTTATTGGCATTTCTGCCAGTGACCACAATTTTAAGTCAAAAATAGTAGGACTTGAAATATTGAATTACATTAAAATGCTTTTGAAATCTAAACCTAACAGAGTCCTACGCTGCCTACAGTTTAAAGGCTAAACTATGCTACTGTGAAACTATTGCTTTTTCAGTTGAAGTTTGTTAGCTGCAGGCTCATTGTCAGGGTTTGATGCAAGGGCATTTACAGGAGAGCAAAGCAGACTTCGTGGACATGGAAGTTATAACATGGAAGTATTACAGCTCTGCAGGTCTCTAAGGATCTTTCAAAGGCCTTCCAGAACTCCTAGCAATGGTGCTGCTAGGAGAAGGCCAAACTAAAGCATTTATTTAAGGGGTTGTTTCCAGCTAGGGCTTAGTGATAGCTGAGACATGAACACACAGCCAGGGGCAAATGAGACAGCCCTGCGTTCTTTTGGTCTTACTTTTTAAAAATAGACATCACAGCCTGTAATGCTCAAAGCACTGACTAGTGAGTCACAAATATACTGCTGTGTTAAATAACTTCTACCTTATTACCAGCTGCTACTCTCCATTCAAAGAAGCACAGTGCATACTAAATATTTTTCTCTGTTTTCCCAAGCTACTAGCTGTTACAGATAAAATATGAAGTACTGGAGATGTCCATATAATGACCCTCAATATGCACTGCAAATTGCAAAGCCACATCTGCAGTGACTACTGTATAGAGTGGACATAGTTGAGCTAATCTTACTGAAGACATTTAGCTAATGGAAGAAGTCATACACAAGGCAGAACCAAGCTGTGTGTGTGCTAGTGGAGCCTCTTTTATATCCTGTGCTAAGCTTTATGCTACCACTGGTACACTGCTGCTGTAACCCAAACCTCTTCATCTAAAGCCAGCTCACTACAACTGGGACTGACACCTTCAGCTTCCAAGAAAGATGAGATGATTGTGCTGGTCAGAACCAGAAAGCTTTGAGGCAATACAAAAGCTCCTGTATATTAGACACACATTTTTTTCCCTCCAGTTTTATAGTATATGCTTATACAACCACACAGAGAAAATCCTGCTAAAAGTGTTTTGCCACAATGGTAAGACTAGGTTAAACCAGAACTTTTACAATACATGCTTATCACCTGAGCTTCTGAAGAGATTTTTCCCCTTACTTCCCTCCCCATTTTTTCGAAACTTTGTAATATTGATGTAGGCTTTTTACCTGCTTGGGTGTTCCACAGTTTCTCTGTACATTTGGAACCAGAGTTCAAAAGATTTATACTCCTAGTAAAGCCATACAAAAAAAATAACATATTTAAAAAGTCTAGAGCCCTTCTCCCTTATGAATGCCTCTGGCCAACTAGTGATTGCTGCTGTAGTGCCACAAAACTTGGCTTTGCTATTCTCATGAAGAATCCCTGATAAATAATTAATGTCAACTGTACAGTCAACATTCTCATAGTCATGCTGTTTTTACAGGGTTTCATTCTGTTCTTATCCACAGTTGCAGTGTATCAGTGTATCAAACCCTGGGAAAAAATAAGCATGCTCAGTGATTTAGCACTGTCCTACGTTTAGAGGAGACTGGTTTAACTAATTTGGGACATTCGTGTCTGCCTCTGCCTGGACTTGCTTCCAGCTGGGCTGAAACTCTGACACCATTATAGATTACTTCTGAAATGTTTGACCACAACAGTCATAACAGCCCTCAATTAAAACAATCTTTTGAATAATGAATCAATAATCTGTCAAAATTTAAAATGGAAAGCAGGGGGCTAGTCAGAGCTTTAGCCCTTTGGGAGACAGTGCAATCCAGTAAATGAGAAACTGGGCAAACTTGGATCTAGCGGCTCTCAAAACTGAGCAGAAGGCAGATGCTGTGCCAGTTATCTTTCTTACTCCCACTCTGATTTTTGTCATGGTTATTGAAACAGTATATTCTAGAGGATCAGTCCAGATTTTAGTTGAGATTTATTTCTAATTATTAGAATAATTATGATTATTATGACAGTGATTAATTTGAAGACTATAATAATTTGAGCTCTTTGGGTCACACATCGAGGAGAAGTTGAGGATATATGGCAGCCCTCTTCAAGCTGGGCAACACTGTAATTTGTTCTGCTTTTTAAAAAGGAATCACTGATGTATTTCTTATGTCAACCATTTCTTTCTAAAAAATGAAATTTCCCTTCAGACCAGTGACATAAAAAGCTACTGGCATATGGATCCACTCTAATTACCAGTCTGGCCATCCTGCAGTCAGCTACAAGTTAGCTGATTTGTCCAGTGACATTAATATCAATAGAATCAATGTCAATACCCAATTCATCCCCAGAATACAAATTGTATGATGCTGCCCTCCAGCCAAGCTTCGCAGAGCAGAAGTTGTGAGCCACAGCTTCTGCCCAGGAGACTGAGAGGCGCCAGGCAGACTCAGCAAGTGTCTTTGTGTGTGCAGAGTACTAGCACACAAACTCATAGTCACAGAATCACAGAATCACAGAATGTTAGAGATTGGAAGGGACCTCAAAAGATCATCTAGTCCAATCCCCCTGCTGGAGCAGGAACACCTAGATCAGATCACACAGGAATGCATCCAGGCGGGCTTTGAATGTCTCCAGAGAAGGAGACTCCACAACCTCTCTGGGCAGCCTGTTCCAGTGCTCTGTCACCCTCACCGTGAAGAAGATTTTTCTCATATTCAAGTGGAACCTCCTATGTTCCAGCTTGAACCCATTGCCCCTTGTCCTATCACTAGATGTCACAGGGAAGAGCCTGGCTCCATCCTCCTGACACTCACCCTTTACGTATTTATAAACATTGACAGTCTTTAAAGGCCAAATCCCCAAACCCTCAAAATCAGGTTGCATAATGTTTACAACCATTTCTAGTGGGTTGCAACTCAAGAGCAAACTCAGCTCAACCCAACTTTTAAGAAAGAGGGTAGCATGTATGCTAAGAAAAACATCCCTCTTGGCATAATAGAGGCTATTAATCCTGACCACAGTATTAAAGGGCAGAACCAGCTTAGATGTAAAACAAGTGAGAGGCTCCAGGTTTCTCAGGAAGAAGGCACTGGGCAAGAAGATGTTGAAGCTGAAGAATCTCACCCCAGTATTCATGACAGGAGCACACTTTGTGATAAGAACACCTGAATACAGAATGAGAACTGACAGGCCTGAAAGTAAACCAGCCTCATTGTTTGCAGAATGCAACAGACTGTATGAAAATAACCACACTAAAATACACCTGTGAAAAGGGAACAAGAAGCCATAAGCAAGAAGACATTCTGACAAAACAAATCAGGAAATTAGGCAATTTCAGACTGAAGAGAAAGTGCTCAAAGAGGATTCAAGAAGGCACATGACAAAATTAATAGGATTTAGAAAATGGAAGAACAAAAACATGCTAAGCATGAAGAGGGCCAGAGTGCATGTAGTGCTCCACTGGCAAATGCCGCAGGAAAGAAAAAAAAAAAAAAAAAAAAGTACATTTTGGATATGTACTGAAGCAGGGAGGCGCAGAACCAGGCAGGAAAGTATTTACAGAGATAAGGAAGAGGCATTTTTAAAGAGAAATGTGCTGCACAAAATCTGTAGTTATATTTAAATACAAGGCCAGCAGTCTGTGCCACTATTGTAGTTTGCATGTACATATAAATCAAATAAATTGCCTTTGTATTGCAGGAAAGCAGTCCAAATGTTGTATATGAACTTTCAACTCATTTAAAGAATCAGTGGTACTGTTAAAATTCCTTATATTAATTTTCTTGCAGGCAGTACTCGGATAACATCTTTTTACCCTGTCGAAAAACCTACAAGAAGTTTGATTGTGGTAAGTAACAACTAGACCCTGTGGCTCACACTTCTTCAAGTGTTAATCCTATTTCTGTGACCTGGTAAAGTTCATTATATGATTAAAATGCCATTTTATTACATACTGCTGGCTGTAAGACCAGTCTTCTCCACCTCAGTGTCCAGTGCAGAGAGGAGAAAAGGCAGCAGACAGGCAGGGCAGAAAAGGGAAGAGCAGGCAGGGCCCATGGTGTGCTGCTGAGAGCTTCCCCTTGCCTGCCCCCCCTGCCCTTCAGGGCGAGAAAAGAAGAATGGAAAGTGGGTCAGAAACCAGTGGGGCAACATGCCCTTGCCAAAGCGGGGCAGCCACCCAGCTGCCCTCTAAAGACCTCCTGACAAACTGTGGTCTAAGGAACATGCTGGAAAGACTGGGGGAGAGATGGGCACAATTGGAAGAAACACAGCTTTGCTTATCAGGTTGACTGGGAAGGTGACGCAAATTTTAAAAATCTTCCACGGCTGTCCAACAGCTGAGCCATTCCTTGAGATCTCTTTAAGTGCTCCCTTTGTCATAATACCTCACCACGTCAAATGTTGCTTTTGTTTGAGCACCAACTGTTATGGTCCTGTTTCTTCATCATGTAAAATGGGCAGATTTCCAAAGATGTCCTCCCCAGGGCCTGATGCACCAAGGACTCCCATCTGCTGTTGCTGCTGCCCTAGGTGGTAAAACCAAAGAAAAGTCCAGCCTGTGGGCTCATGTTCACCTGGAGTTTCTACCACGGCTGGCCTATACAAGGACACAATGGAGGAGGAGCAGAGGATCATCAGCAGGGCATGTACTCGTTCTGCTGATCTCCACAGGTTTCCCTCTAAGATCAGTGGGGAAAGAGATGCATATCTAGAGGGTGATTAAGATGCTCAGAGGTCTCCCTTCATTGACTGGAGATGGAGTACAGGGCAAGAGCACCCTGAACTTTGCTGCCATAGTCAGTGGCCTGGATAAAACCAGATTTAGGGGCAGAGAGATCAATAGTTGTGTAGACTATGAGTCAGATTATTCCTGAAGCCTGTTATTCACAAGTGATAAAATGCCAACAGCTAAGGTATTTGCAAGACAGAACCCCCAGCAAAATGCAACCATGAGATGCACCTGGTTTACAGTTACACACAGTAGTTAGATGAAATGATAGAATCATAGAATCATAGAATG
>NW_010107980.1:0-13659 GCF_000699245.1 Pterocles gutturalis
GAGGGACGGGCCGCCCTCGCTCAGCTTTTGGGGGTCAGTGCGCCGACGACAGGGTTCCATATCCTGGCGCTAGCGGTGGCACGGGGGGAGAGAAGCCTATGTGGGGCAGAGCTGGTCGTAGCCCGGATGAAGGGCCGCGCTGAGGCTGCCCCAGGGCCGCCACCACGCCTCGGGAGGGTGCCCGGAGAGGATGCGCGTGGCCAAGGCCCTCCGGAGTCCTCGGGCAAAAGTACGAGCTCCAGAGTTGGTGAGCCCGAGCTCAGCGGGCCGCGGGCCTCCCCTGACTGGCCACTGCAGGTTGTGGAACCTGGCCAGCCGCCAGCCCCGAGAAGGGAGGCTGCTATGCTGACAAGAGGCAGGAGCCACAAAGAGGGCTCTGTAGACACCTGTGTGCCGGACTACAGCCGGGTTATGCTTCCTGAAAGCAAGCACGAGGACCAACTGCAAGGAGGCAAAGCAAGGAGGCAAGCTAAGCAGTGTCCCCCCACAGTAACACACTTTCACCCTGAGGACAATTGAGCATATCTCCTCCACCTGAGAAAACTTGTTGAGCTGGGTGGTGACAACCTGTGTGTTCTGCAGCAAGTCACCATGCTCCTTTCCAACTGGCTTTGCAAAGAGGCAGCTCTTACCAGGGGGCCACTTTTCCAAGTGCCCATCCCGTTCTCAGTTTCAGAACCTGAAAAGCACTGACCTGCATCAGTTTTCTACAGACATACAGGAAGTGGTAGGCTTTCAGTAAACCTCGTCACATAAGAGGGAAGTGTTTTGGCACACTGACCTCCTCTCTGTGGAAACAGGAGCATCAGCCTCTTAACAGAAACACTCTCACTTATTTTTTTCCAGTTTTCTTTACTCTCACTACTTGCAACTACATTAACTGACTGGACAGTCTTGACTATAAAGGTGTTCAGTGGCACTGCTGGAGAGAAAGCACAGACATTATTCCCAGTTGGATGGACAAAAGAGTCATTGTTCCCAAGGTCTTATTAAGTGGTTTCCTAAAGTAGGAAGCACCATATATGTGACAAAACCAACATCTGAACCAATGATACACAGTGTAAACAGTTAGAAATTCAGCTTTTAGACTTAACTTTGAAGGTTAGAGAGGGAGCAATAGCTCTGCAAGATAAAAAGATTGTTCTTACTGCATCAGTGTTTAGAATTACTACATCATCATGTTCTTTCCATTATTTTGACATAATGAAGATTCAGAAATCACCTTGATGTCATGCTAATCCTGTAGTATATAGAAGCCATTATCCTTCTGTAGAACAACAACACTTCTGTCACCATCATGTTTCTAAACATATGTAAGACACTTGGCAAAGCTTTCTTTCAGCTATGACAGCCTGAAGTTGCAGCCAGCAGCAAGCAACGCCAATTCCAAAAACGCATCATTTTTTTCACAAAAAGAACCACAGGCCTCTGTTGTGCAGCTCTCCTTAGCCATTTTACAGCCAGCCACCCGTGGCAGTCAAAAGGCATGTGCCAAGGGCAAACTGGATTTTTGCTGTCATGGGCTGCCACCTGCAAAGCAAAAGCCTTCTACCAACCTACCAATGTTGCAGGGGAGTTCTGTAAACTTTTATAATGGCACCTGAAATACTTTATCTCACAAAGAGACTCTTTTCCCACTAGTTGCTGTAGCGACTGGCAAGAGGACACACAGTTTAGGCACCAGTGTGAGCCTGGAGTGTTTCTACTACTTCTTATGAGTGTTGTGTCAGGCGATCTTCCCAATCACTTTTGAACCTGCTGTTACGGTCTGCCTCTTAGGGCAATAAATTGCAGAAGCCCACTATCTTCTGGGTGAAATACCATCATCTGTGTGAAATATCACCTCAATATAATTGGTTAATCTGTTTTAAGTGAAAGAGGAGTGCCCCCTAAACTAGCATTTTTACAATTTGGTGAATACTAGTTCTGCATCCACTTGACTCATAACTTTCAAGATTTTGTAAACGACCTTTTTTCCCCCCAGTCTTCCTCCCTCCAGAATGAAGAGTCCCAGCATTTTCAGTCTCTCATTGCAAAGTGGTTGCTCCATTCCCTTGATCACATTAGTTGCCCTTCTAACTCCACTATGGACTCTCTCCAGATGTAGAAACTGGAACTGCCTAATACTGAAAATGCAGGCCCACCAGTTTTACATAGGAGTAAATCAGTGTTGTCCTAAAAGTGGGATTGTTTACCCCGTGTACAAAACACCAATATACACAGAGATTCAAGGTATTTTTTTTATTTGCTATTTTGCAGAAGATAGGGTGCTGGGTAGTAGCTCCACAAAGCTAGCACACCTTCGTTCTGTGTACATCAGATTATATACATTTCAGAGAACAAATAAATTACTTTTCGTTGGTCAAAAGTTGCTAAGTGATGTTATTAATTAGTACTTCATCTTCTATCGGTCAAATTGTCCTTGCTTGCTATGTAAATTAGCATGCATGCTCTGGGGGTGGGAGGGGGGTCAAGTCTGATTGATGCTAAATTTAGTTGGTGGTTCTGATGTCCCCCTGCAGTCTTTACCTTTCCCAAAGTTATTACAGAGAACTGCTGACCTCCTGCCTCTTTTGGTCATTATTCAACTTTTGGCATCTGCTGCTCAAGATATTAATCAGTCTTCCACCTCTCCTGCAAGGTTAATATGGATTGTAAAGAATGTATCGCTTGTACAAAACCTCATTTTTAGGTTCTGTATTATAAGTAACTTTTGCCTAATTCTATTTTGCAAGGTGACTACAGTAGAAAATTGCATCCTTGATACATCCGTAGCACCACCTGTCTTGTTCACAATACCCGTCCATAAAACACCTACCTAATACTTCGATGCAGCTTCACACTGTGGTGATGGTTTCAGAAGAATTGTCAGAGATCTCTGCCTTAAGCTGTAACTACAAGTTGCTGAACTACAAGTTCAGTACCATGTATATTTTGATGAATGATTTACACCACAAATGCAGAGATCTATACTGGAGCTTATCTACCTCTCTTGCTCATGGAAGCATCTCACAGCACTGTGCTCCTTGCTACTGGACCAGTGTTAAACCACTTGTGAAAGCTTGGTATCATCTGCAGACTTGGGTGATTTCATTGTTCATCCCCTCCTCTGAATCACTGATAAACCTGCTGAATAAAATCACTCAGGGACTGGGAATACTGAAATTCTTCCTCCTGAGGGGAGCCCATTAAGTCTTAACCCTTCACTTCCTATCCTTCTCAATTCATAAAAGGGCGCCTTATGCTTCTCTGAAACCAATATATCATTTTAAGTTGTACTCACACATTTCTCCATGTAAGAAGATACTTCAGAAGTTTACCGAAGGGACATCATAAGCCTATGAGTTCCGTGCAGGGATGGAAACAGCAACAACAAAAAAATTCTTCACTATTTTATTGGGTTTACATAGCAAGGTTGTGGTAGTGGGGGTGGGGGCAGTATGGGGGTAACTTCTGTGAGAAGGTGCCAGAAGCTTTTGCTGTCAGACAGAGCCAGTTTCAGCCAGCTCCAAGATGGACTCGCTGCTGGCCAAGGCTGAGCCCATCAGAAATGGTGGTAGCGCCTCCGTGATAACATATTTAAGAAAGGCAAAAAACTGCTTTGCAACAGCAGCTGGGAGAGAGGAGGGAGAATCTGTGAGAGAAACAACTCTGCAGACACCAAGGTCAGTGAAGAAGAAGGGGGAGGAGGTGCTCCAGCTGCCAGAGTAGAGATTCCCCTGCAGCCCGTGGTAAACACCATGGTGTTAACAAGCAGAAAGCAGGTGCAGATCCCTAAGGGACCAGGCACAACACTCAGCAAGTGAAAGTTTTGGCTTTATGGAAAGCATAGTGTGACCACAATAGGAGCCCAGGACACTGATGCTAATCAAATGGGGACCCGACGCAGTGGAACCCTGCTCCAGAGTGAAGCTCAAGGAAAAGCATGGCAGGGATAGATAATAAAACTTGTGCTGATTAACATATCATGTATATGCAATATCCTGTTTTGCATACTAGCAATGCCCGTGCTGTTGTCTGAATTCTGAGATCTGCAGGTGGCCTTCATGTTGGTGCCCATGCAGGGGTAAGTGCAGGTGAGAGAAAAGCAAACTACCCCAGGTTACTGTAACAACAAGTAACACACGCTTGGGATTCTACATACTCTGACCAGGGAGGCAAACTATTATGGGTTACCATAAAAAAGTCTTCTCATGTGCTTCACATGGTAAGCCAGGTTGTCCCCCTGCGGCCCATGGAGGGACCCATGCCAGAGCAGGCAGATGTACCTGAAGGAAGTTGTGACCACATGGAGAGAGGAGCCCACGCTGGGGTTGGTTTTCTGTCAGGACCTATGGCCTAGCAAGGAACACACGCTGGAGCAGTCTGTTCCTGAAGGACTGCACCCTGTACAAGGGACCCATGCTGGAGCAGTTCATGAAGGAACTGTAGCCTGTGGGAAAGACCCACTTGAGAAGTTTGTGGAGGATTGTCTCCCATGGGAGGGACCCCATGCTGGAGCAGAGGAAGAGGGTAAGGAGGAAGGAGAAGCAGAGGAAATCTGTGATGAATTGACTGTAACCCCCATTCTCCATCCCTCTGTGCTGCTGTCGGGGAGGAGGTAGAGAATTCAGGAGTGATGCTGAGCTTGGGAAGAAGGGGAGGGGAAGGTGGTTTAAGATGTGTTCTTATTTCTCATTATCCTACTCTGGTGTTAACAGGCAATAAATTAAATTAATTTCCCCACACCAAGTCTGTTTTGCCCATGACGGTAATTGCTGCGTGGTCTCCCTGTCCTTATCTCTACACATGAGCCTTTTGTCCTATTTTCTCCCTCTGTCCAGTTGAGGAGGGGGAGTGATAGAGCAGCTTGGTGGGCTAGCTAAGCTTCACTCACCAGAAACATTCAAGTATTAGCTAAATCTGTTACAGTTGTACTCCTTCCAAAGGGAAATAACCACAACGTAAAGTCAGACAGTCCATCACTGCATTTGAGCAAATGCAACTTGAATAATTTTTACTGCAAAATAATAATACAAAATAGTATTCAGAAGGACTTTGTCTTAAACACAGCTTTACACAGCTCTAATCTGTTCAAGAAACTTTTTCTTATATACAGGTTCAGGACTCCTAACACTGTTAACAATAAGGCATTACATTTCAGTCACCATGATCAATTCATCTGAGACCTAGTCAGTAATATCGTCCATCCTTTGCTTTTCATGTTTGTCGCTTGATTTTTATTCTGGCTGATAAAAATGTGAGAGATTGTATAGAAAATATAACAGTTAATATATTACTTATTCAGCAACTGAAGGTGATTCAACTTCCCAGTTTCCTAGCTTATGTAAGTATATATACACAACTCCTGTAACAAAGTTTTAACACACATTTAGCGTACCTACTTTCTGAACACTTTACTAGTAAAATTTCAACCTGAGCTAAGAAACTTAAGAATTATTTCTTCCTTCCTTGTCCCTGAAGCATGTATTTATTGTCAAGTAGTCTATGCGATCCCAATAATCAATCTTTGCACAATACATGTATTTTATCTTGTTAGCGATACATCTGCATTCTTTTCAACATATGTCCCCCTTCTTTTCCCAACAACCTGACTTCTCAGGTTTGTTTGGGTTTTTTAAAATATCCATTCTCAACTGCTCCAAACAATATACAACATAAAAATTACTTGACAAACACCACAGAGGTATTTATCAGCTAAAGCATGACTGATTGAAGAAATTCTAAAGAATAATGCACTGTTGATAGTACTCAATAATATCTGAAGCTTACAGAGTTAATAGATGCTACAGATCCACTTGTGTTGTATGAACTACTATTATGACATAGATATAACATCTGGTCAGTTGGTTGGTTTGCCAAGTATGACAGTCTTGGGGTTTTTCAATTTGTATCACATGGCACCCAGGCTTTCTACACTATCATGCTGTGACCTGCTGATCTAAAATAAAAAGCACACATTTAACCTGCAGTGTCATTTCTCTGTTTGCATATGACATTACTGTATAGTAGAAACTAATACCACAAACACATCTGCTTTCATTGATGTTTTGCCCCATATTCCTTCTGTTCCCCTTTTTTTTTTTCCCCAATTATTTTCTCATCAAAGAACAGTGGATTCACCTATTATTTCAGAACATCAAATTTCAAAGAATTTAAAGTTATAGCTTATCATGACTTAGAGTAGCAGGCAAACATGTATAAGGCCTATAATATGTCTAAATTAGGAGATCCAGATCTATATAATCCTTGCAGTATTTTCATATAAAAGGATTAGCTTTTTGTTAACTTGGAATGGGATAAGCAGATTCAATTTCCAGTAAAATTACTTACTTCCTTCCCTCAGCTTTTTTAATTCCTGTATTATATCACTATACACACAGGATAAAAGCTCTTCTTGGGATTTTGTTCCATCCAAATAAACTAAGAAAGACAAAAGAAAATGTTTTAATGAGTTCTACTCCAGTTATCTGTAATAGCAATTGGCAAAGCTTTCAAAATTCCTATGGGTACAATCAGAAGAGATGAAAAAATAAAAAGCAAGAACAGTACCTCCGTTTTCTTCTTTCCCAAAATCATTTTACACGTTAAAAAAGAACATAATTGAAAAGTCTTCTAGTTAAGAATTAATTTACACATTTTTGTGGTGTAAGAGTCTCCACAAGGGGAGTGGTAATAAAATTAGGACAGTAGAGCAATGGAATAATTCAGCAGAAAGGTCCCTATGCAGTGGAAGACCTCAGGTTC
This sequence comes from Pterocles gutturalis, assembly GCF_000699245.1. Taxonomy (NCBI): domain Eukaryota; kingdom Metazoa; phylum Chordata; class Aves; order Pterocliformes; family Pteroclidae; genus Pterocles; species Pterocles gutturalis. The sequence goes on from NW_010107980.1 coordinate 6,748, forward strand.
TTCCTCAGCTTCAGCATTTGAGCAAGTCAAGGGCGGGCACCGCAGTTCCCACTCTCACTGCACAGGAAGAAGCGGTGCCCTAGTCTTCGCACTGATAAAGCAGCCACCCAACTTCACTTTCCTCTGGCCCCCACTCCAGAAGTAGGCAGTCCAAGAGCTGTACAAGTGTGAACATCACACAAGTTCATGACAGCTCCCCATCAGCTGTCTCAGCTTTGACACTTCTCATGCAAGACTGGTGACTTTAGTATGTACAAAAAGCACCTAGGAAGCATCCTGAGCTTATTATAGGACTTCAACCTGGATTTTGTGTTCTGAAGAATTCTACCAGTGCATCCTCTATCATCTCAGAAGCTTCCTATTTAGCCATACACGTGTATGCACACATACACACACGAACTAGCTTGTTAAATGGACTTAGAGATCAGAACATTTCTATTTTTAACTTAATAATTTTCATTGTTAAAAAAAAAAAAAAAAACAAAAAACCCTATAGACTTAAAAAAGAAGCTAATAAAAGGTTCAAGCCTACTGGCCAAGTGCCACAAAAATATTTGAAGAAAACTTTGTCCCAAACAAAAAGCCCTGCAACCCAACAAAAAGTGCACAAGTGCCACACTTAAGCATTATATAAGTTTAACATTAAGGATACCATACCAATGTTACTTGCATTCTCTTCCAATTCACTTTTATATTTCAGATACATAGGCCACACGTGTCCATCGAAGTACCCTGGTGTATCTGCTGGCTGATAGACTCTGGTGCTACACAAAAATATATTTGCTTTCCCATGCAAGTTTAACATTTTTCCCCTAGTGTCAGCTGTTTTAATAAGAGCATCTATCCAAAATAAAAACAGGCTGGCAGGCTGCATAACTGGACAGAAGAGGCCCCTTTGTTTTAATATAATCTGTGACATGAACTCTTGCTAGCTTACTATTTCTGCCAATCAAATTACATTTAAGATGAGGTAAAATTAATTTTTTTTTAATTGAAAAAGGTATTACATATAAATTAAGCTGTATTTAAAGTATTACCAAAATATTTTTTTTTTCTTTTTTTATTTGGTATATAGGTTTCTCAAGTTTTAAGTGATTCACGGTTTTGTGTAGTCACTTCAGCCTGGACACTAAAGTCCTTTAAAGGTGAGTCTAGTGAGAAACCAAGAAAGTGGTATCAGCCAAAGCCAGTTGAATAGAGGATTTCCTCAGCCAGCAGATTCTGACTTTGTGCACATGTATTGCTCCAAGCACACAGTATTGCTCCAAATTTGGAGGCAAGTCAGACACTGGCTCAATAATCTAAATCAGATATACTGTACAACTCACGCACAGTCTAAACAAAGCATACACTAAAACCACACATTGTTACTTCAACAATAATCGTCATGTAGCTGTATTCAACTGCTTAGTATTTTCTTAACTGTTTCTCATTTTAAACATGGTGCAACTCCAATATGCAGTCAGTAATCTATTTATCTGGAAAACAAATTCTCTTTTCAGTGTTTGTAAAACATTTAACACTTTAATATCCCCATGCTCTAAAATGCAAGCCCCCTCCCCTCAAGCCCACACATCTCTGCATGCTTTTGTTAATGTCAGTTAAATATTCACACAGTCACAGAGGACAGATGATCTTAATAACTTGCATTTGGCAAGCACTGAAGAAAAGCTAGTACAAAAGAACCACTCCAGGTTAGGGGGTACAGCAGCCCTCTGTGAGCAATAACTGAATAATCTTACCTCCTTCTCCTTTTGCACTCTTCATAAGGAAGGGTCAAAAAATATCTTCTATTCCATATCTCACATAGCGGCCTAAGATAATAATATCTTTAGTTCCCTCTTCCTTTTTACGGCAGCTTTTAATATACCAGGCTATATATTACTGCTTACTCGTAATTGTATAGCAGAAAGCCTTCAACAATCAAAATATAAACATCTTCTGTATTTTTCAGATTGTCACATGTATTCTGCAGCTCTTCTGTCACAACACCTGAGCTTCCTGGGCTTTTCATCCAATTGTGAATACTTTTCACCATTTCATCCATATAGAGAGCATCGAGTACTAGATGAAAACAGAAGGTTAGGCACCCCTTAAAAACAGAGAATAAAAAAACCAAACAAACCCTTAAGTACCCCTAAGTTAATCAGTAAGAATCAAATAATCTACATAAAGTCTAAATGAAAGGGAATGGGATTACCCCCAAAATTCTCTCTCACGCATATCAGTAGTTTCATGTTTGCAACTGATGATACTCTGAAATTAAGGCTTCCGGAGCATTAGGGTATTTCTGGTGGGTGTGGCCTCTGAACTCGTTGGCACCAAAAAGTGTGTGAACTCACTTCACAGCCGTTCCCTTGACAATAGAAGCTGCAGGGAACATTATCCTATTCCACAAAACTTGTAAAAACTTACTTAACCCCGAGACATCCACCTTTCTGCCAATTGTCACTGACACAGGGGAAGGGAGGGGGCACTCAAAAATTTTTTGCTTTGGGTTTTTATTGGGTTTCAGGTGTTTGGAGGGTGGGGATGGATGGATTGGATTGAAAGGAGGATGGCATACATAGCAGAAGAGCACAATGTAGCACCTGGTTTTGTCTGTAAACATGTAGGAACATATTGAGCAAGTAGTGAATTGTAAAGAGAAGGCAGCCTTTGGATAATGTAAGAGCAAACTCATTTTAGAGGTGTTTGTAAGAGCTGCGTTGAACCCAGATATTTGAACCAGGATGTCCAATTTATCCCTCCAGTTCACATTCCAGTTTCATGAAGTCTTAGAAGTTGAGCCAAAGACTGCATAGCTGACAAGAGTCGGTTTTCAGATAAAATTTAAGGTTCTGTCCAATGTTCCTGAATAATACATTTTGTGATCCCCAAGTATCAACAGAGATTAATAATCCACTGTCACAACTCTGTATCACCTGAACCAAAGCACTGGCCTGAAGTGGATCTGGATCTAGAAGTTTGTAGGACTAAATTGGTACATTGGGCCAGCAGTAACCATGAACTTCAAAACATTTGGTCTCTATGTGAGAACTGATATGAAATAAAGGTGTCAGGATCAGACCTAAGTTTTGACTGATTTGGAATACAACAATGAAAGAGACTCAGTTGTGATATCTCAGGAGTTCATTAAAGTGGAAAAAAAAATATCCATCATTACATAGAAAGTGATGAGGTTACGCTTATGCCAGTGCTGCAAGCCAGGACTTTCCACCGAACACCACCATTTGCTACTGCACCAGACTGTAGAAATAGAGGAAAACATTAAAGAGAAAAGCAAAGGTCAAGCACTAGCTTGAGCTATTTATTAGTTCAGCAAGTTTTCTTACTTATCTCAGTGAGCTGAGAGAAACTGGGCAAAGGATTGCTCTTAAACAACCATTTGTTAACTGGCTTGTTCAGATGGCAAGAGTGGCAGGGGGTGGAGGGGAAGATGTGTTGAAGCTTAGCACAACACAGTTTCTGTACAACATTCAAAACCAATGCATCAAAGTTACTGACCATCATATAGCTTAAATCCACGTTCATCTGTTTCTACTTCAGACTCTGGCTGAGGGGAAAAAAAAAAAGTATTTTCAAGGCTGTTTTTATGACCACTTTCACAGATATATACTCTTCAGCTACAAATGTAAGGGTTATACATCTTTGTATCTCAATTGATTAAATTTCTCTTCAAAATTAAACTGCTGTAAACAACTATTAAAATACAGTCAGTACAGGCACTTCATTTAATCTAGGACAACAAATTCTCCAAATCATACCTCTGAAGTTCATTAGAGCTTTACTTCAAAAGTAAGAACTGCTTCACCCTCCCTAACAAAGAATTCTGATGTCAATGCAAATGTTGTTTTTCTGTTTTGATTTGGGAAACAAAGAACTACTTATTGCTGTAGGGTTAACACAACAATATCATTAACTTCATCAGCACAATTTATCTTGAAAAATGCATCCAACACACACTTGTTCATTATTTTAAAAGAGTATCACAGAAGACAGTAAACTTATTTTTGCTGAGTATATTCAGTGGCTTTTGACATTGAAAGTTCAATTACCCAAGTGCTCATTTTATATCTTTTTCTTATAAAGTTACCATTATTTTAAGCAGCATCAATTTTAAAAGTTTATCAATAGCTTATCAAACTCAAAACAGAAGAAATTATCCTAAGATCTACTCAAACCTACTTTTATCTATGAGGTCTTTCCATCAATATTATTACCTTAAAGAAGTCATCTTGAGAGATTATATCACAGTTGGGAAGCATTTTCTTAAGCTTTTCTGCCAGCGTTGTTTTCCCCCCATTTGTTACACTGAGTTAGAAAACAAAGTAAAAAGTGCATCAAGACAAAAATATATCTTTTTAAAAATTCTATAGTTAGGGTAAAACACAAAGAGAGAATCCAACCCCCCCACCCCCCCCAAATTTATTCATATTAAATACTCTCTATATCTGGAAATTTTCTGTCAGGTTCCAACAGCTTTCAGTAAATCTAGCAGTGCCAAGAAAGACGTTAGAAAGAGGTGGTACCAGAGGTCTCCAACAGGGATAGGAACAATTTCTTAAGAGTTACATGCCATAAAATGAGACAATTATATGTTGTATTTGTAATCTTTTTTCAAAAAAATACCCATTCATAAATAGAAATGGCATCACTTCATTCTAAAAGGAAAACCAGTCTTGAGCTGTAAAGGAAAATTTGCTAATACTTACCCTCCAAGGCCAATAACCAATACTTTCATAGTTTGTTTTCTTCTAAGTTCTTCCCTTTCACTGTGAAAGACAGTAGTCAGTGAAAACTTTTAATTCAGCAACATGGAAAGCAGCTACTGTACTAAGAAATACCAACTATAAATAAGATTTATTTTCTATCTTTTTAAAAAATTATTTTTCTGTCAGAACCTCAACCTTTCTTATGCTAGCAAAAAGCCTTGCAACATACGTGCCACATCACAGACTTCAACGTATTTTACCTTAGACAGTATGTTAATAATTTGGGGAGAACTTTGAGAGACTCAGTTCTATCAATATTAACAACACTGAAGTCCCTAAAGAAAATTACAATCACTAGCTCAAGCATTAAGGGTATAAAAAAGATTAAGTAAACAGAAGCCGTGGTGACAAAACAAACAAAAACCTTAAAAAAAAAGTCCTGGTGATGTGCTGAGGAGAAAGACGTTTTTTAAATTTTGTTAGAGGTTTTAACAAGGAGTATGTTCAAGGACTCTTTTACAGATCTAGTCTCAGCCATGTAAGAATTCACCATTCCCTTGTTGTGAGAGTTAACAGCACAGCCCATGCAAATTCTGCTCATTTGCTCCACCACAGAATAATCTGGAGTCATTAAAATTACTGTAAAGGCAGTTTGAGCCATCCTAGCTCACTTAGCACTGAGAAGGACAAGGTAGCACTTGATCTTGTCCGGAAAAGAACAAAGACTGGAACTGTGAAAATGGTTACACTTGTCCACCCACATCCCTCTTACTACCAGGAAACCAACCCTGAGGCTCTGGCTGGCTGAACACCTTCCGCTGTCGGAGCTGCCAGAAGACACAATCCTATCTTGCCCTGACAGGTGTTTGCAAAGTCCATAGAGTAAACTATACTGTAAAACTACTCCAGCTGAAAAACAGTTCTGCAAAGGAGGAAGAGTGAAGGGAAGACTGTTAATTTTCAGATGAACAAATTAACTCCAATTTACCATCCAGTTACCTGTGCCTGCAAGGTATGGTGTAGCAGAAGGACAAGTAGTAACAGAGCTGCTTCTCTTAGCAGCAGCACTAGTGTACAGAGTTGGCCAAACCAGTTTAATATTTACCCAACATTGCTTTCCAAAAGCACACACCAATTAATAACTATTTAACCACGCACAAACCCCCTGTTTTTTACCTGCTCTGTCTTCCAAGGTCACACTGGAGGAGGTAAGGCCTATGGTACCTAAGACCTGAAAGGACTAAGCAGGTAACACTGCCTGCCTTCTCCAACAAAAGGTATCTGTACTGTACTAGAAAAAAAACCGTTACAGTTCAACAGTATGAAAGTAAAACCACACTATTTCTGTTAAGTTTTAGACAACACAGAGTCTGAAATAATAATATCCTTTCACATTCAGTGCAATGACTGGAAGTTCAACTGTTTCAGAGGTCTGTGATGTGATCTTTGCATGGTTGCTTTATATGTTTTTTTCTGTTGGGAAAAAAAACAAACCACATACTGACTAGTCCAAGAGTCATCACCAGTACTATAGCCGTTGCTCTACAATGGTGCTGCATACCTACAGTAGCTGGCACTGGGAAGGAGGGTTTCCTAAGAATACAATAAATCTCAGCAATACATCACACGTTTATGGTACTGGCTATCTATCAAAGAGTGGGAACAGATGATCTCGTCTCAGGAAGTGATGATACTCAGTCCATTAAAGAAATCAAACCAAATCTTTTCTAAAAGTCATCAGTGAGGTTTTTGTTCCCCAAGATTAGCCTTTGTCCCACAACAAAATGCTATGTAACACGTTAAATAACATCTGGACACACATGCTGAGCTTTGGACTCTAATTTACATCATTGTCTACGTGAAAGTTAATCCAGTTTAAGGCAAAAAAAAAAAAAAGATGAAAAACCCACCAAATCTCCCTCCCCCCAGAGTAATGTGTAACACAGATTGCAAAAGCAATTCGTCACCAATGTTGCAACACACAAGTCTTGAATTACTCCACCCGGGCTCACTTTAACATCTTTGAACAGAATATACACCTACTGTAGCCCTAACACAGAGCTGCTGTCACCCTGTTTTTAAGGGCACGGCGTGACAAAGCTCCAGCACACGGTAACAGCCGAAACACTCTTCCTCCGAGCCCCCCCGGACCCGGGCAGGACCCGTCTCCCCGGGGCGCGGACCCCCCGCGCCCGGG
>NW_010107981.1:0-845 GCF_000699245.1 Pterocles gutturalis
CCCCTGCTGTGGGCAGAGCTGCTAACCATTGCCCCATCATTGCAGGCTGCCCATTGCCCCATCTAGCCTGGCCTTGAATGCTTCCAGGGATGGGGCATCTACAGCTTCTCTGGGCAACCTGTTCCAGTGCCTCACCACCCTCTGTGTGAAAAATTTCTGCCTAATATCCAACCTAAATCTCCCCTCTCTGGGTTTAAACCCATTACCACTCTTCCTCCTCCTCCTGTCCCTATCAAGCCCTGTAAATAGTCACTCCCCCTCCCACTTATAAGCTCCCATTGAAGTACTGGAAGGCCGCAATGAGGTTTCCCCAGAGCCTTCTCTTCTCCAAGCTAAACAAGCCCAGTTGCCTCAACTTCTCTTCATAGGACAGGTTCTCCAGCCCTCTCATCATCTCTGTGGACCTCCTCTGGACCCATTCCAAGAGCTCCATGTCTTTCTTGTGCTGGGGGCCCCAGGCCTGGACACGGTACTCCAGATGGGGCCTCACAAGAGCAGAGTAGATGGGGGGGGACAATCACCTCCCTCTCCCTGCTGGCCACCCCTTTTTTAATGCAGCCCAGGACATAGTTGGCCTTCCAGGCTGCAAGTGCACACTGCTGGCTCATGTCCAGCTTCTTGTCCACCAGGACCCCAAGTCCTTCTCCGGAGGGCTGCTCCCAAGAAGTTCTTCTCCCAGTCTATACAAGTACCTGGGATTGCCCCAGCCCAAGTACAATACCTTGCACTTGGTCTTGTTGAACTTCGTTAGGTTCTCAAGGACCCACTTCTCCAGTCTGTCCAGGTCCCTCTGGATGGCATCCCTTCCCTCTATTGTGCAGACTGTACCACTCAGCTTGGTGTCA
>NW_010107981.1:1396-4181 GCF_000699245.1 Pterocles gutturalis
ATATGAGGGATAGTGGCTCGGCAACCACATCAGCCATCTCTTTCAGAACCCTGGGATGCATAGTATCTGACCTCATAGACTTATATACATTCAATGTCATGAGGTGGTCTTGGATTTGCTCCACTGTTACAGTGGGAGGGACTCCGCTTCTCTCACCCTCACCTAGAGTTTCAGGGTCCTGACTGACATGGGAAGCCTGACCATCAGTGAAGACTGAGGCAAAGTACTTATTGAGTACCTCAGCTTTTTCAATGTCTGAGGAAGCCAGTTCTCCCTTCTCATTTATCGGAGGGGGAACACTCTCCTTGGCCTGTCTCCTCCTGCCTACGTACCTGTAGAACCCCTTCTTGTTATTTTTCATGTCCCTCACCAAGTTCAGCTCCATCAGTGCCTTGGCTTTCCATCTACACATCTGGAATCCTTTGGGACTGAGCAGATACTTCTTCTGGGGGAGCGCTTTGGTGCTGGTCTTCATGGGGCTACAGTGGTGATACCCTTGAGCAAGTGCTGAGGTGGTTGGTACTGCAGCCGTCTTGCTCAGTTCTGCCATGGTACAGTGCCGACTCTGGGTTTGGGCTTCATTGTCCCTTTAGGAAAGGGATGACTCCCAGTTGGATGTTTCTCTTGGGCAAAACACTTCTCGCTCACCTGCTCCTCTTTCACTCCAGCAGCACGAACTCCCTGTGTCATCAACCACAGGGAGGCCCAGTGGGGTTAAGGAGTCTGATTGGCTCCTGCACCCAGATATGGATCAAAAACTCACAGAACGTCTGAGGCTGGAAGGGACCTCTGGAGATCATTTTATCCAAGCCCCCAGCTAAAGCAGGGTCACCAAGAGCCATGTGCCCAAGACCATGTCCAGGTGGCTCTTGGCTGTCTCCAAGAATGGGGAATCCACCACCTCTGTGGGCAACCTGTGCCTGTGGTCAGTTGCTCTTACAGTGAAGAAGTGTTTCCTCTGATCAGAGGGAACCTCCTGTGTTTCAGTTTGTGCCCATGGCCACATGTCCTGTCATGGGACACCATGGGCAACAGCCTGGCTCTGTCCTATCTGCACCTTCCCTCGGTTGAGAAGTATTTCTTCCACATCCAAAGCCCTGCTGATAGGAGCTATTGCACATGCAGACTGAGAACTGCTCCCTGGGCTCATGGGACAGTGGGGAAAGGCTTTGAAGTGCAGCCACACAGGGACCTGCCATGCTTCCAGGTGGTGATTGTGGGTCTGGGGTGTCAGTGTCCCGGGAGCCCTTTTGGGGAAGGGTGACTCCCAGAGGGTTGTTTCTCTTATGCAAAATGCTGCAAGTTCACCTGCTGCTCTCTCCCTGCAGCACCAGATACCTCCAGCTCGACGCCCACCATGACATCAACCACAGGTAGGTTTGGAGAAGTAGAGAGGTCTGACTAGCCCTGTTGTGGACCAGGGAATCACAGCATAGTTGAGGCTGGAAGGGACTCTGGAGGTCATCTGCTCCAACCCCCCCAACTAAACCCAGGTCAACGAGAGACATCTGCCCAAGACCATGTCCAGATGGATCCTGACTGTCTCCAAAGATGGAGAATCCACCATCTCTGTGGGCAACATCTGCCATTGGTCAGTCACCCTCACTGTAAAATAATGTTTTATGATCTTCAGGCAGAACATACACAGAGCATCTGAGATGGGGTCCCCGGCTGGAAAGGCTCACGTGTGTTTGCTGGGGCTGTGTGTGTATGAGTGCAGGCAGAGGAATTCCTTGGTCATGATCATAGCCAATGAGGAATGGTTCTGCTGAAAATTTGGGGGTTTATTCCTCTTCATTTAATACCACAAGAACAACACCTCACATTATCCCAAAATAACAGCAGTTGTGGGTGATTTCATACCCAGTGTGGTCACTTATTTCTTTGCAGTTGGGCAGTAATTTCACAAATGCTGTGAAATCATTGTTTTCAATCACTCAATAAGTGTTGTTATTCCTTTGATTCCTATGTCAGCTGTTTTTCAAAACACATTAATTGAGCATAGCGCCTATTTCAAATGTTTATTTGTTTGCACAGTTAATATTAGGTCAGTTAGTGAGAGAATGGGCTTTTTTTTCATGTTTGCCAGAAGCTGAAAATAAAAATTGACAATCTCTAAGTCCTCGGTAGATCTTTCTATCCAGGTATCTCCTCCCTTCTTTAGATTAAAATAAGTAAATGTGGTTTTTTTCCTTATTTAGATGTTTCTCTTTCCTTGGAGTAGTTGAACTTGCACTGGAAAGCATCCTAGCAATCCATGAGTTGATTTCACTTCTCAGATCTTGATTCCCCTGTTATCTGTAATATTATGTAATCTTACACAATTTTTTTACTTCTATGTGAGGTCTTCATTGGATGTTCATCAGCATTCTTATTTGGAAACAAAACAATTTTGATCCTTTTTTTCCTTCCTTTGGTCAGAGGCAGACCATGGTCAGAGGTGACTTTTTCTCTTTGAAGGAACAGCTGACCTCCAGAGGTCTAAACTCAATAATTTTGCAGTTCTATTACAAATACTCCATTCCCCTGGTGCAGACACTGAAGGTCAACATTATACAATCTCTTCAGTGTCCTTCGCATCTCCTATTCTGCATTCAGATGATACATGAACCTAACAGAAAGACCACTGAAGCTGGTATTAGTTATTGTCTCTAAATTTTAGACTTACAAATTCTACATAGACATCTTCCAAAAACAACCTTACATGCTGTATGCCTATATTTTTCTTCTCATATTTTCCTCTGCAGAGTATTCTTCTTGTGGTGGCTTGCTTTCCTCTCCATCT
>NW_010107982.1:0-317 GCF_000699245.1 Pterocles gutturalis
TTAATGATTCTGTGATTCTATGAGCAGAGATGAGAGACTCAAAACAGTGCCCTACCAAGGGAAGAAAAAGCAAATCTGTGCTTGCCCACAAGCCAGTATGTATTAATCAACGAGATTATCAGACTAGGAAACTATGTATGCTATGTCCCTGTCCAAAAAGGCAAGAAGGAAGAAAGGAGTCTAAGAGACAATGGCCGTAAACATATTGAGAAACAGGTTCTGTTAGTTGTTCTTCTTGCAGAACAACTTTGACTTACCTTTCTTTCTGGGAAATTTTATGTTCCCAAAAATAAATACAGAAGTCAGCTTCTTTGTTT
>NW_010107982.1:348-37570 GCF_000699245.1 Pterocles gutturalis
AACCAGATTGCACTGATTGCAGCTAGGTGTTAACCTGTTGTAACCTTTTTACTGATCTAGTTACAAGGCTAGCTCAGCTTTGAGACAGAGCACATTTGAAAGACAAAACATACATTTTCTTAGTCTTGGTCCATGAGAACAAAAAGCAGTTTTTATTCTTGTTAATCAAGTGCTATGCTAACGTGAGCCTTTACTTGTCCGGGTGGAAAGCGGGCGCTGCTGACACCTAGCGCGGGTCCTGCACACTGAACCATCGGCTGCTGGAGCTCCTGCAAACTTCAGTAAAACTTACTTTCAGTTTAGGATGTTGCAAAGCTTTTGGTATTTAACGCATTAGCAGTTCAGATGTCAGCTCACTTGCATGCCTTGCTCACCTTTCTAGCAGCTAGCAGGATCACTGCAGTAGTGAGCAAGGCAACCTTGAGAGCTTGGTGTTTTTGGAAAGTGTGGTCCTTCGTTACCTGTGGTGACTTCCTTCTTTAGCTGGCTGAGTTTAGGCCATCAGACACTTTTCTACATTATATAAGGCAGGCATTCATCCTCTTTGCTACAGTTGGAACTGCATCAGTCATGTTACTGTCACATTTTGGCATTGCTAATGATACTGAGATTAATGCAATACAGTGTCTTTTAATTAGTGGTAGCTGTTGAGCATTTTGTCATCTTGAAGGGAAGAGAGCAGGTCTTGGAGAATTGAAATAAACCCAAAAAGTGGGGTGAAACTTAACCGTGGCAACTATGTATTGCTAGTATTGAAGTTAAGCTATTGCAGAGCTTCCAGAGAAATTTTGTTTATCCATATTTTAAACTACTTTGTGTCTTGTATCCTTATACCCTGATAAACTAGATGTGGTGTAAGTCTGTTGCAGATAATAACACTGAGGTGCATCTTAGAAGCTAAGTATCGTAGCAAGACTTTATCTTAATTTTCTGCACAGCCATACCCCAGCCAACTATTAAAGGAAACAGTTTCTCCCTTACCCCAAATCCTGCCCCCAAACCACAACCCATACTCATCCCATTTCTGCTACAGAGTCTGAGTCTAATCTAACTTGAGAGTGTCTGCTGCTTGGAGTGTGAGTTTGGTCTAGATGACCTCTAGAGGTTGCTTCCAGACTAAATTATTCTAAGAATCAGGATTTTAGCCTCTGTTTTCCCCCATTCTGTCTTTAAAGAATGAGGTGGGATTCTGAGCATCTTTGTATCCATCAGAAAGGAGAGCCTTGGGTCACAGTGCGTAGCTATAACTAGAGCAATGGAATTATTCTGGGATATTGAGTACGCTTGTTGAGCTTGCAGTAACTTTGTCCAACAGCAGAGGTCTGTCTTGTTTGGAAAAAGGATTTTTATCTGTTAAGAATGAATCATTATGGGAGAACTTCAGTGGTATTTCAGTCATTTTAGGGTGGGGTTTTCTTTTTGTTTCCTTGAATATCAACTTAAACTTTTTTTTTAAATGATAAGAGCTGCTCTGCAAGTGCTGCATGCAGTTCAGTGACTTGTATTTGCCAGTAGTAGGGAAATGCTGGCAGTCGCAGAGCTGGTGTGAGAACCTGTAACTGAAGCTTAACGCTGTACCATCTCCCCAGATGTGGTCATTGAAAACAAAGCTAGAAACCACTACCAGATTTTATTTTTTTTTTAGAATTGTGGATGGCTAATCACTGGGACAAAGCATAGCTGGGAAGTGAGCTTGTCCTTTTCTTGAAGCTTTCAAGTTGGAACGGAATCCCTTTCCAGAAAATAGGCTTTAAGTAAACCCTGGTGATTTGGCTTCAGATAGGCACAAATGGATGAAAGTACATGGCCGGTGTTAGGAATTGTTACAGTAGATGATGTTGGTTGTTTTTTCTAATGTTAACTCACAAAATTACAAAGCTTCTGCCAGGATTTTTACCTTTCAACCCAGAAAGTTTTGTCCATATCCAGTTGTCTGTTAGGTCTATGAATGGAGGGGCTCTGCACAGTTTAGAAATAGTTTCACAAGGCTCTAAAAAGCACAGGTCTCCGGTGTGGGTTTCTGGCTTACTTAAGACTCAAAGCTCCTCTAGTTCTGGCATCGTCATCTGTTAAAGTACATGGTCGTTCCTTCTTTAGCCCCTTGGTTGTACTGTCCTGGTATGACATTTCCCTTTAAGGTGTGATGCTGTCTTACTTTGAGCTATTTGAAGCTTATTTTTGGTTACTAGATTTTTGCTGTGCAGTGTGAATAGTCCTGTTTTAGCTAATCCTTAATCAAATAGATGTTGCAGTTGCCTAAATCAAACTGCAGCTCTCTATTTTATTGCTCTCTTCCAGGTGTAACTGTATGTTGTAAATACACCTTCAGAATTATGTTCTATTGATGGTGTTTCTGATGCCTTGTAGCTTTTAAAATTCTGGATCCCCCACCACCCCTGAAATATGAAACATCTAGAAGAAGCTGTGAATTTTCCAAGCATTAAGCCCCTTGTGTATTGCTTCCAGGTGACTTTGTTTATTTGGGAGAGTTTGTTTTACTGTAGATTATGAGCTACTGCCGAAATTACTGGAATTAGAGTATAGTCATACTACCTTGTGTGAGACAGATGATAACAAAGGTGATGGGAAGGCTTTTTATCTATGAGCAAAGAACTTGTATGTTGTCGTTGTGATGTTATAGTCTGCTTTCACATTTTTGGTACATCCATGTAATGTCACAATAGAAGAATAATGGCATCTTTAATCGGGATATGAAAAAGCACTGAAGGTGAATAAAAAAAGATTTTTTTTAAAAAAAACCCAGTAGTGTAGTTATTTCTAGAAATTTATTTCAAAATGCTTAACAGTATGCAGGTACTTGTGCCAACTATTGTGCCACTGTGTATACCTGTGGGAGGTGATAAATACAGGCTCCTCTTCCTCCTGGTAAGTGTACAGGAGGCACTATAGGGAGGAGGAAGCACACGGGCTGCAACAGCAGAGCTGTGCCGCTGCTGGGTTTGCTCATTTGGAACCCTGTACTCAGTTTGTCACTTCACCTTTGAAGAAGCATACTGAACCATGGTTATTGAGGCTGAAGAGTTGGCAGAAAATGATTAGAGGAATGGAGGGAAATTTATATGAGGAGATGGGAAGAATATTAAACCTCTAGTTCAAGGTGAAATAAACAAGAGATGGTTCTCTTTTTTTGTGTTTTTGGTTTTGTATAGACAAGATTAACCATTTGAAGAGGCAATTTTGAACTTTTCCTTCGTATATATATGTCTAAAATGTTCAAGAATCACAAGTAAAATGAAAATGCAGATAGATTCAAATAAATGGTAATAAACAATGAGAACAGAACTAAGGATGTGCTTTATCCTAAAGGAAGGATATGACACTTCCAGTTATGGGGAATCTGTTTTTCTCTGAAGTCTCTGGCTGAAGCTGCATTATTACTTCTATATCCTATACAGCTATGAACAAGGTATAGGGATTGTCGACACAATAAATTGTTGTTGTAACTCTGAAAATGTATGCTTTTAGATCATCTGTAATTTTAGAATAATATGTCTAAAAAAAAAAAATGCCCGAGACACACCTGTTAGAGCACTCTAAATATACGCTGAGATGTAAGTCTGAATCTGAGACACTCACTTTGGGCAGTAGGCTTTCCTGGTTCACTGTGATAAGGAATTACCCAGAATGTGAATTCATCTTCACAGGGGTTATTGCAGTAAAAACAGTATGTGGTATAAAAGCTTATCCATTCTCATACCAATTCAACACCTGGTTATTCCCTTGGATCTACTCTCCCTATTGTAAAGGTCAGGAGAAGTTAAGAATCTGTTCAACACTGAACCTTCCACAGCTGTTGGAAGTGTTAGGTTGTAGGCTAGTAATAACTTAGTGATGTGGCGTATGTCTGGTGTATCTCTAAGTTACTTATCTACCATAAAGGCATGAAAAACCAGCTCAAAGCCTGGAAACCCTGTGTAATTCCAGGTCATAACCAGAGCTGAATGATCAGTTACTCTTCAATGCTTCCTTTTTTTTTTTTTTTTCCTCCTCTTACCAGCCTCTTCTGCTCATCCCTTCAGGACACTGTAAAATTTGTGTTTGAAATTAGAATGTGAAAGGAGCATTTGTGCCAAGCACTGTCTCCTTAGAGCCCTGCCTTCACTGGGTGCCTGTACCTGTATCTACGAGGTCAGAACCAGCATACTGGTGTGAAGGTGTTGGTTTGACCTTGTACTTCTGAGTTTTTCTTCCAGGTGTTTCTAACACAGCTCTCACCTTGGATTTTGGAATTACTGTCTTGTAGTGTAAAAAAAAAAAAGGGGGGGGGGGAGGGGCAGAGCCTTATCCCTAAGTGAAAGAGAAGGAAATGTTAAAAGTCTGACATATTTTTGCAAATTAGGTTCTTGTTTTGCTTGCAGCCCTAGCAGTCAGCTGCAATTGCAATGAAAACAATAGCTCATGAGAAAAGTCCATGGTGTCTAAAGCTCAAGTCCAAATAATCCATTTGCTTAAGTAGTCCTTGCTCACTAGTGTTGTTGTTGAAATCTTTCTCTGGGATCAGAGCTTGAGTATACAACTTCGTGTCTCCTCTGACATAGGTATTACCTATTGGCATGTCTTCCTATCTGTCATAATGATGGTGGTTCATGTCTGTCTTGCAATAATGCTGGATTTAACTTGGTTTTTTGTTTCTGGAAAATTAGCTCTATCTGTAATATGATGCAAATCAATTGTCAGGGTCCCTTAAATTATAATTAAACTTATTAAATTTGTGGATAAAAACAAATACTTGAAATTGCTGTTGGAGTTGCTGAATTACAACTTCTGTTGTCCTTCAAAAATCTTGATCTAACAAGAGAGACACTGAGAAATTATATCATGCTCTGAATGCTGATCTTAAAATTAAAACAAGAGAAATAAAGGTGATAGTCAATTTACCAAAAAAAACCCCAAAACAAACAACCCACAAACAAAGAAAACACCGGAGCTTCTGAGGTATGTTATGATTGTACTTCTTGATAAAACTTTTTTCAGTTTTGGGATATTTGAAAACACAGAACTTCATTAAGGAACAAATTTCAGACTCTGGCTGTGCTGCAAGAGGACTCTTTAATGAGAACAATTATTTAGGGGACTGAATTATGTTTGCAAATGCAAGTAATTTCCAGTCAGGTGTACAGTGTTACAAACCTTATGTAATCAGTAGTCTGATCTGATTGCTACAGAGTGTGCAGTGGCATTGTGAAATAAGCTGATTACAAGTTCTGACAGTATTCTCAGTATATTCTGATGCAGTAATTTCCTCTGTTCTCACCAATGAATGCAGTAAAAAGTGAAGGGTAAAATGAGATAGGGAATTATCTTGTGATGAGCTTGAAATGTGGGTGTGTGGCTCCTGGTGATCACACAAAAACTGTGCAGGTGCTTACAGGGTTAAGGATGCACTTATAGCCTGCAGCCTTTTGTTATGCTCTGTTGATAACTGCCATTCCCTTCCCCTGCCTCCGGCAAGGGGTGTTTCTGTGTGTGTAGTTATACAGAGAGATGAGAAATGGCCACAGAGCTGCATGTTATGAGAGGGAGAAATGATGGACGTGGTATTCCTGCTCCCTGGACTCCGAGTTACATTGGCACATCCGCAGAAGTGGTGCCCCTCTCTGCTGTCTTCCAAACTGAAGTATAGGCCTTGACCCAGCCTTATTTCCCGCTGAGTCATCTGTTTGAATAGTGTTAGGAAAGCTTTAAAATACTAGTTCGTCATTGTTAATGTGGATGGCTTATGCACAATGTAAAGTCCCAAGTAACTCAAGCCTAGTTAAACACAGGCTAAAATTTCAGTAGGGCCATGGATTGTAATGCATCTCTTGTGGATAATCTAAATTTTGTAGTTGGGGGGGAAAGAAATGAATTGTTACAAGTTTTCATGAAATCTCCTGAAAAAGCTGTTGGCTGTTGTTGGAATGAGTTGCAAATAGCCAAACTAGGCATCTTCTGTCAATAGCTGCTGTGTACTAATGGTGCTTGAAAATGCTCGTAAATGGGAACCAACTTTGAAGGTGGCAAATAGTTTACATGTATAACACAAATTCAGAGAAACTATACGTAGCTGTTTTAACTCTCACAAAGCTGCGTAATAAAGAGGGGAAAGAAGTCTATGTCAACCCTTGATCACGGTGCCTGAATTCACAGCGAAATGTGGAGTGAATCCTTTAAAACCTTGGCCAGAAGAGTCCCTAAGCCTTGGGTTATAAAAGTTTTGAGAAATAACATAGGCTTATATTTTCTGAAAGAGGTTCTCATTTCCCCTTACAGTATTTTACATTTGGAGAACTTCTAGATATAGATGTAGCTATGTTTCTTTTCATTTTTTTAATTGCACGGGTAATTTTTTAACCTATTTCTGGTATGAAGGTGGTGCAGTCATTTCTGGATTGAGAGCATCTCAGAGGGTACCTCAGCAGGAGGACAAGGCAGGTTCTGTGAAGAAGCTAATTTCCTCACTTTTACTGGGGTAGCCCTTGGTATCAGTCCCCAAGGAGACTGGGTTTGTGTTGGGGAAGGTATGAGAGGAGGGGGGCTACAGGGGAGTTGTTTTAAAAGTTGGAGCAGGATCTGCCAGGAAGGGAGGCTTGCTAAATATGTGCTTGAACAAGAGGGATAAAATCACACGCAAATACTGCCACCCGTAATGGGCACTTGGAAGCCTAGACTGCGGAGGATTTGGGCATTCGTTATTTTGGGAGGGGACTTGGGTTCTTTTTTCCAAGGTCAAAGCTTTTGATTTGCTACATGTATTTAGTGCTATCCAGAAAGTGGGTTGTATGCCCTGAGTTCTGCTTCCTCATTTCTCCCTCAAGGTGGCTCTTGAGGAGCTGGAATTGGTGTATCAGGACAGAAGAGGAAAAGAAAAAGGATGTCTCATACTTCCAGACTTCTTAAGAAGTGGGAGGGGAGAAAAACGTTTCTGCAGTCCAAACTTCCAGATCAAATATGTTCCAGTTTGCATCTTTTTTATGTACCTATTCCACAAAGTAACATGAAAACAGTCGTTGGCATCTTTCTTAGAAGTAAGCCATTAATGATCTGTAAGAGAACACTGTCAGCTACAGGGACTGATGTCTGGGTAGAATTACTGATGAAATAGTTTATTTTTTTCAATTTGTGCTTCTTCTCACAGTTCCTCTTTACCCGTGTGAGTTAAAGTAGGAAGACGTTTCATCTTTTCAGATTGGAGTTAGCAAGGAAAATAAGGAAGATAAATAGGTGTTGAAAAGGATATCTGCAATACCACCTACCCTTGTATGGAACTTTTTAATATTGGTTCCAGTGAAAGTAATGTTATGCTTAAAGAAAACTCTGATGTATGTTGCTTTTTATATTAAATCCTTTAAAAGATGCTGTCAATGCAAAACCAAGTATAACCACAGATTAGTTTATTCCTTCTTCAGTTTTGCCAGCTTTTGTTTTACGGCTAGTTTAGCTTCTCTTGGGATGCTAATGCTATCTTTCCCATGAGAGTTAGGATTAGATGCAAGCAGGCCTATAAAGAACAGTATAGTTCATAAACAAAAAATGTAAAATATTAATGAAAAACCCACAGTGCTCCATCTGTTTAGGTCAGGAAGACGAGGTAAGCATTCATCAATGAATGAAGAAACTTCTTTTTGTGTCTCAAAAAGCATCTTTCATACAAACTGCAAAGTGATATACAGACCTGGGTGTGAAGATGTTATAAAAATGCGGTTTGGAGGACTTTTGTTTATGAAATGGTGCATTTAGCTGAAAGGGTTGTGAATAAGCAGAGACTGTGTTAGAACTGTTGACTGTCACATTTAATAAAAAGCAATTATCTACCATAGTAACCATGGCAGAATTCAGAACATTCAGACATAACACAAATACCTAAAAATAATGCTAAAGGTATACCTTGAGTCCTCAGCATGTTTTTCTCTATTAAAAACAAAGCCAGAAATACAGAATTATAGGTGAGAATCTACCTTTACTTGTTCTGTAATGCAGCTGTTTTCCCAAAACTCTTTATATATTAAAAGACACAAATGCCTTCATGGTACTTCCAGCTTACATCTAATTGTTTAGCTTGAGCTACACTTCAAAGAACTAGGTGATTGTAAAGGCTGGGATGGTAAGTTATCTCAAAGGAAGGAAGTATATTTTTTTTGAGTCTCTTCAAATTATTTTAATTGATCTATATCAAGGAAAACCTTGTGTCCTTCATGGACGTGAATACAGAAATAAAAAGGTGTCCAAATAATTACAGTATGAAGAACTGGAATTCTAAGTCAATGCTGTTTGACTCTGGTAAGCTCCCAGGTAGAAGCTGAAATACCAGGACTTGATCCGAATTCTGGAGAACCAGAATAAGAGTTGTATGAGTTTTAGATTAAAAGTAATATGCTTCTTGGTAATAAATACCTGACAAGTGTAGAGTTTTTTGACCGTGTAACTTGAAGAACTCCAAGCTGTCCCTTTTATAGGAGAAGCCATTGAGAAAGGTACTAGGGTTGCAGTTTCTACTCCTGCTACATGTAGGTGGTCTTTATGGTGTCTTCACCGTACGGTTTCTACAGGTATCTTGGATCTTTCTCCACCTTATACAGTGCACAGTGAGACTCTTCTAAGAAACTTTCTTTTTGTATTTTATCACAATTGGACCCAAACATTCAAGCATAAAACACAGCAGAGAAATAGCTACTGTCTCACTGCTCAGGTTCCCATGTTGCCAGTTTTGGAACCATCTTCATTGTGTTCTCTTGATAGATATCCTCCTGGTGAGGGATGCTTCTCAGGAGACCTGTCTGTTTAATTACTGAACATCTGGTTGAACATCTGATGGCCAGAATATCTTCTAAATACTGCTTTTTGCTAGATCTGTCGCTTATCTGCAGCCGTTGGTTTGTCTCGGTGGCTGTCCTGAGTCTATAATTTTTCTCATGACCAACACTTTGACACACAGCTTGCACTTCCATCCTTGGTGTTGATTGTGTGCCTTTGATAGGACTTGGACTTTCTCGTTCATGCATAGTGATGTCAGTTCTTAGGGTTTGGATTTGGGTTTTGCTACAGCTGTGATTTGCCTGTCATGTTTGGCCCTTAATTCCAAACCTTTGCAGCTAAGTGCATGCTGAACTTCAAACCTCTGGTTTCCTTGGCTCGTCCTAGACCTTGCCACTTGTCCCTCTGTAGGAGTGGAACTTTGCAGTGACACTGGGAGTGTGCATGGTACTGAAGCTCCCAAAGAATGGGGGACAGCAAGAAGGCAGAGGAACAAATATAGCTCTTATGGTAAGGGAATGATGCAGATGGCAGAAACATGATGCAGGTAGAGATGGACCATTATAGATTTGAGGGGTTTTTTTAATGCTATAATATTTATAGTATAAAAAAGAGATGGAAATTTGGGAGTGACTGACACCTAGTGTTTTGAAGAAATTCTCCTTGTTAGACATCTGTGTGTCCTCACACACTCTTCAAGCACTACAGTGCTAGTCAGTAGCTTGATCTTGAAGTGGTTTTGAACTGATTCAACTAGCTGCTTCAGCGTGTGTCCTTAAATATAGGGATTATCCCATCAGCATAATTGGGAGTGCACACGGTGTTGCAGATAAGGTTGTCTTACAGAACCTTGCTGGTTTAGGACACCAGCTGCCCAGGAGATGCAGCATCTCTGGTGTGCTGCTGAGCCCTGTCCTTCCAAATCTGGAGCTGAACTTTGCACGTTCCCAAAGGGAAGGCAGCAATGCCCGTGATCTCTGGTTCCCATGGCATTGAATCAAACTCGGCATTAGCACACTCTATAAATACCTCCGCGTGTATCTGTATATAACATCTTTGTGTGCAATTTCTTTCTTCAGAGAGATTTTTTTGAAAAACTATTCAAAGGAAATAAGTCTCCCAGTGATTGAAAGAAAACAAATGACAGGCTCTTTCCTGTGCTGGGCTGAGTCACTCACAATGTGCACAATTAACAGGTGCGCGGCGGCAAACTGCGCGCTGCAGGCAACCCTAGGGAGGTTTTTGAGTCCTGAACGTCGCATGAGTTTCTTCTGTAGCACGGGGTTTGAAAGGATCAGCGAGATCCTGAGCGTCTCAGTACCTCTTGCATTTTCCTGTAAATTTTTCCCTCTGGATAAGCACCTTTTTTAACTTTGCAGGTTTTCTTGGGAGGGATGCAGACCTCATGCGTGTTCTCTTCCTTGTCGTGCTGACGATACAGCTGTAGGCTTTGGCTGGACCTGGAGCCTCTGTATGTAGCTTCCTTGTTTGAGTCAAAGACGAGATCCAGCCTGGCTCTTGCCTTTTAATCTGTTGCTGGGCTGGCATCTGGTGACGTGTTGAGCTAAGCTGGCTGCAGCGAGTTAATAGAGAAGAGGAAAGGTGTCAAACCCCTGCAGAATGGCTCCAGTACTTGTGGTGTCTGACCCGTATCCTGAATGCTGAAAAAAGATGATAAAGCTGCCTCGCAAGAAATTACAGAAATTTTTCCTTAAAAAGGTAAAATCTTTTTTTTTTTTTTTTTTGCTTGCTGCTTTGCTGGCTTTAATGAGGTTGATGACAAATGTTGACAATTGCATTGTTTTTGTGCAGTCAGCGTTGTGATTCCTTTGGGCTCAGATGTCTCAAACTATTCTCTTGATGTCATGTTATTCTTGGCTTGTGGTTTGGGACACAAAAATCATCCAGACTGTACTTGAGCAGCATGCTACATGGGTTAGTTTGGTTACAGCTGCAGTTTACAGGTTCTGTCACCCTGTTGTGTTCTGCTGCCTTTTAACCTTGACTCAGTGGCATTATGTTCTGAACCTCTCAAGCTCAATTTTAGTGCAAAATATTTTTTTTACAGGGTAACAGAGAATCCTTTAAAAAAAGTTGATATTAAAAGATGATGGGTGGATATTTTGCACATAGGCTGTATGTTTGTACTCTGTTTTCAAATATACCTTCATAACTCAGCAGAGAGATAGAAACATCTAATAGAACACATTATAATTTTAAGTAGAACTTAAACTAAAACTCAAGTAGTTTGAAATAAAAACTCTCCATAGATCCTATTTTTCTATTCAGCACTATACCTAGCTAGCTATTAAGTGTTGTCATAATTAGCTATCTGAAATAGCACTCTTTATTGTCTGCATTACCTGTGGATCCTATTTTGGCAACATATAAACACTGATCCCATAGGTCATAATACATGTGCTTTTTTTTCCCCTCTCTCTCCTTACCTTGGCTACTCATACACGCAGTTTATTAGTGGTTGATCCAAAGTGCAATCTGTAGAGCATCTCAATTTCAGTGCAGGGCTCTCAGTTGTGGTGAACTGGAGTTTTGCATTTTCACTCTGCAGTATAATTTCATGTGTGTTAGATTTAATACTGATACCTGTAATATGCTGCTTCAAAATAAAATATTCTCCTTGGTTATATTTTAACTAAGACAATTTTAAAGGGGTACAAGAGAAGACAGTAGCTAGCGTTCCTGCCAAATTATTTCACTGATTTTTGGCACCTTCACTGATGTAGATGGTTGGTCTTACTCTGGAGTAAATTTCAAGCATGTAAATGCTGACATCGCTGTTATGCTGTTGAAATGTCCTTTTGGGGTTTCTTATGTTGACTGAAAAGAGTTTTCCATTTTTTTTAGAGTATATGCTCCTTACTGCTGGCAATATCTGATCAAAATGGTCATGATTCCACTGGGATAGCACAGTAACTGTGGATCTTCTGTTATGCTCTTGTATACGGGACCGAAAGCTTACGATTTATTAATGTGGGTTAAAGTGCAAGAGAAAGATGAATTATGCTAGATTTTATTTTTAATGTATTTGCTGAAAATGTATTTAATTGAACCACTTGTTTAAAGTGTTAAAGTGAAGGTGGGTGCATCCAAGAAGGTAATGAGCATAGTTTAACATGCAGATAGCAGCAGGGCATCAATAGTCTTGGGAGTCCCATAGCAACGTGCTCTTTCATAAAAAGATGTGTTGTATGGTGCCACACAACAGATATCAAATAGGATTCACATCCTTCTGTTGATGATTTGTATGATTTCTCTGGAGGCCTATGGAGTATTTTCAACAAATGATGTTTTCATTTGTGGTAATGTGTGAAACAAAATAGGTGGAAACATCTGCAATCCTCCTAAGTTGTATGGTGGTTTGGTTTATAGAGCCATTTTTCTAAATGCTGGGAAAGGGAAGCAACACAAAACAAGTGGCCAGATCCTGCCCTCTGCTATGTGTACATACCTTGGACTTGAGTGAGTGTGTGAACATATTAGGACAGAAACGTGACTCAGACTGGTCTTGTGCTTGGATTTAAGTTGCAGGAATCAATAGCCTATGAGATCCCAGATGACCTGGTTACAGTATAGCTAGTTAGCGTTGAGAATTTTATTTCCCTTCCTTCTTAACGACTGTTGCATGTGAGTGTGCGGTGTTGGGGTTAAAAAAAGAAAAAAGTAATCTCCAATAATTGGAAGATGAATTAGGTGGACTGTGTCTTTGAGTGGTGGCTAGGAAGAATTAATGGATATTTTCTGTAGGTTTTTTTTCCAGTGATAGTCAGATATGGAGTTCAGCTAATGGTTGCTTCCTTTACTTATGTGGCTACTGTCACAGCAATATCCTTTTGAAGCAAGTTTTGAAAAGGGCCTGCAGCTCCCTTGTTATTTTTGTGAATATAACTTGACAATGGTCTACTTGATGGCTATCCTACCTGAATTTTGTTCAAATATCTGTGCAGTTAAGTAGCTAAAAGAACATGCTCCTTACTTGGCATATGAAAGAATACCCCCAAGTGGACAAGTTCCTTAAAATAACAAAGTAGATCAGGTCTTGGGACCGTATCTACTTTTGTCTAGTAGGTGCCAGAAAATGTATCTACTAAAAAATGACATCAAATTTGTTAATAGCAGTGAAAGACTCCTTCAGAGTTTACTCTTCAGTATTATGGACTGAAGCAGTAGTTGAATGTCTTACTCACCAGGCTTTACTCGGCTTGCTCTTTGTGTCGGCACCAGCAGCCCTTAGACAGGGAATGGTTCTTTTTCTGTACATGAGGGGTGGTTTCAGAGTCAAGTCTGTAATGGCCGTGAGTGAAAATATGACTTTGCCCTGGAGAGTGACTGAAAACTGGAGCGTTGTGTTTCAAGCTTTTGCAATATTACTCAATGGTTCCTAGTAGAACTTTTTAGTTGGTAACAGTACATTTAACAACCTTGTTGTCTACTGAACTTGGAAAGAACTCTTGGCTTTCCAAAGCTGCTTGATGCGTGTGAGTGTTCTTCCGTGTCAATTTGTTTGTGCAACCCAGTTTCTTCTGAAAGCTTTGTCTGAAACAATAGTGCAAAGGCAGAGAGAGGTGTTCTTCCTATAGTGTAATAACACTGGATTAGGATGCTTTATGAAATCAGTATGCATAGAAAATTCAACATCACATAAACTGTTTGATTTAAGGAATGGATATGAAAATCGTTCCTTGTAGTAAACTATAATTCAGTAATTGAGTCAGCAGGAAAAAAACATTTTTATTTGAATGGCATTCTGGCAGAGAAAAATGGGTTTTATTGAAAATGCATAATTTAGAGTTTCACTGTTTAATAGCAAAATGCGATCTCTGCTAATAGGAGAAAAGCACTTAAGCAAAACAAATTGAGACTTCAGCTGATCCACTCTTTTTTTAGGGATCTGGTGTGGTAAACACTGATTGTATAATTTATGGAAATGTGTATGTTCTTTGGAGCATTAAGAGGGAGGTTCTTTAATTTTTTTTCAGTGTTGTGAAAAGTGACTTGGTAATGACTCCAGTATTGGCAGAATATTGCTCTGTTATAGCTTGTGATAAGTGTCTTTGCCTTTTCCCCATCACCACCAATAGACACTTCTGTCCTTAGGGAACGTATGGCTGAGTCACTGGTACAACAGAGCAGAATGAAAGGACATAATACCAGAGGAGTCTGACAGTGCAGACTTCTTTAATATCTTTCTGTACATTCACACATATGAGAGTCATACATATGGGCAAGGTATTTTGTGATCTCTGTTTCTGGTGCTTTTTCATATTTTATATAAAGCAATATATATATGAGGGATGTAGGCAGCTTGTTGAGTTGAGGCACTGCTATATCTTGGTGCTGCTGGCTGTCCAGTTTGGGTGGGGGACTGGAACCTTTCAGAATGGAAGGGCTTCCAAGTCATCTCCCCCCATGTGCACGCACCTCCCGTAATACTTGCAGTTGTGCTTTCTGTCCTTGGTGATGATGGTCAGCACAGGGCCAGCCCTCAGGAGTGGGGCGGGATTTTGGTGGTGTTTAATGACCATTTGACTCTTGCAGGGCCTGTGTGTTAAGGTATTGAAATGGGCCTCATCTGGCAAACAGTCTGCTTCTGTCGTGGCGGGTCATCGTTAGAGAAAGATGTGGATAGTCCTCTCCAAACATGTTAAGAGTGGGGGAGGCATAAGGATTCATTTGTGGACTTATTTGGAGTGAGCACCTGGGGTTTCTCTTGTGTTTTGTTTTCTAAATAACCCACGAACAGGGGTATAACATGTATATATGGAGAGTTTTCCCAATATCTGTTGCAGAGAAGGTGCAGGTTGGCTCAGTTGTCACCTGGAGCTGGCCTCCTTGGCTCAGTCCGCAAAGACCTGGGTGTTTAGTTGGTGAGCTCTTGATTTTGTGTGTGATGTTGGCCCATGCTGACTCCTGTTGACGTTGCTTTGTCTCATAAGAGTTAATGAATCTTTATTTTACTACTGTGAGGACTAAGATAGAAAAGTCAAATTACTTCAGTTTGGCAGTTGTAGGGATGCTGTTGAAACCGGGCATGGGAAAGGAGTCTTTCTGTCATTCTCAGACTGTTAAGCTGCCTAGAGCTCTTGTGGTCTGGAGCCAGCAAAGCCACTGACCAGGTGTGAGGACAACAAGTGACTCTAAGTACAGAGCCCTGGGGCTAGTCAAGGCAGGCATCTTCCCTGTGGGGCAAGGGGAGGAGAACAGGTTGGAGCTGGGACAGCAGGTCGGGGCAGAGCTCTGGAAAGCCAGTCTTGTGTTGATGGGGCAGGCTGGAGGGTGCTCTGTTTGTCACTTCTGCGTGCCTGGGGTCAGCTGCTGCCCTGCATTTTGCAGCAACATCCCAGGCAGGATTGGGCAAGGGGAAGACTGGTTTGTCACATCTATTGCTCTGTTTCTCTAGGCAACCACCTGCTTTGCTTATGCCTGGAGTTGCCCCCAATGTCTTCTGGCTGTGAAATGGTGTTAAGGAATAAATATAATATTTTGAACATGCAGTATTAACTGCAAGTCCAGGTCTTTACAAGGAACCTTGCTGAAAACTGTACTCTAGAAAGTATGTATTAATAATAACATACGTCTCCTGAAGTCCAGAACAGGTAATGGCTGGGCGTGCCTCTTTAAGTGAGGGATTGCATCCAGAGAAACCACCGACTAACTCTTGAAGCAGCTGGCTTCTGAGGAGAGGAAAGCAGAAACAACTGGACGTTATTTCTGGCTGGGCTGCCAAGGTGCAAACAGGAGCAGTCTAGGTCTCTTGGTCATTCATGGTCAATTAAATCCTTACCTACTGCAGTGGCAGAAGGCAACTCTTGGACCTGCCTGCGTGACAGTGGCAGGAATGAGGGCTCTTGAAGCTTTTACTCCTGTGTTGTTACTGCACTGTGAGTGGCAGGGGGTGCAACTGGGTGTTTTGTTGGTAGTCTGTTTTGAAAGGTTGCAGGGGAAACTTTTGAAAGCATGCAAGTCTCCTAAATTTAAGGCGATGTTAACAAGACAAGCATGCTTTTGAATGTGTGTTTCCTGTAGCTTGAGTACTATGTTAAATTCTTGGTGTCAGCCTGGAATGAAGCTCACAAAAAGGGGAAACTTTTTCCTTCAGGTCAAGGCAAAGGTCTTTAAAAGGAAAGCAATAAAATTATGAGTTAAGTACTAGTTATAGTGGGGCTATGTGTACATATTGACATTCAATCATGTGTAAAACACCACAAATATTTTTTGCAAATTGCAACAAAAGAATTGTATTCCCATATAAAAAGAGTATGAAGGTGGAATATAAAGCACTTTTGAACTTAAATTGCTTGATGATAATTTTCCAAATTACACTGTCAGTTTATCTTTACATTTACGGGATTATATTCTGTTCTTCCCCCATACGGTGAGACTTGTATGTATTTCTGCTCTCTGTATTGGCGGCAGGGTTGCAAAGGAGTGTTTTATTTGGGGGAAGCAGGGAAGGGTTTGTTTTTGAGCTAAGGAATGTACATATTTTTCTTCTCACCTTTTTCTCAGAAGTAGATGAACCAGTCAAGCTTGAAGGTTTGCAAAAGAATTGAGCCTGAGGCAGTCTTCTGGCATGGAATAGACTTGATGTGGCAGAAATAGGAGCAACTGAAGCATAATTCTGTGATGGGGGTGTGTCAGCAAATTCAACAGGAGGTAGTACGATACTGAGGGAGAACACAATTCAGCTGTTGGGTGACTGTCTTCTCCACCACACAACACAAACTCCCACACCCGCCCCAAACTTGAGTGTCTTGAGTGACACCGTGCCTAATTCTGTGAACATAACTCAAAACCATCTAATTGCATACACACCTGTGCTATGTCAGTGGGACAGCTGCTGCTATCCCAGGTTGTGTAACTGGATTGCAGGTGTGATGCAAATCAAGATTAAGTCCAATCTGAGAATTTGTTGTATGTGCGTCAATGCAGCCTGGGTGGAGTTGTGTTGGCATGTCATTTGCTGTACAAGGTATGGCAATCATTTCAAGGTCTAGTAATAATAGGGATGCATATGGACAAGTCTTTATTCCTTGACTTGAAGTGGAGAAAAAATGGGTTGCTTTTAAGCTGTCATGATGTTCCTAATGAGAGGAGGAGAGATTTGGACTGAACAGCAGTAGTTAGGTGCAACAGATTTATATGTAATGTGAAAACTCCTTGAATTCTAATATAAATTAAGGAAGTAAAATAGCAGTGGTATTTTCCTGAGCCCGAGTGCTAGATAGGGCTGATCCACAGGTCTTTACTGGCAGGCTTCCTTCTTCTTCCCCCTGTTTAAAAAACAGAGAAACAAGGAGAAAAAAACCCCACAAACAACAAAACCAAACAAAACCCCAAAACCAAAACAACCAGAACAAAACCAAACCCCCAGAACCCCAACAAAAACTTGATAGTGATGCAGGAGGACCAGTGGAAGTGACAGCAAATTCCCACCTCCTAGATGTACCTGTTGACCTTCTATAAAGTTGTTTATGTGAAGCCTAATACTATCTAAACACTGCAATAAGCTGTTGATCAAGTGTGAAATGGACCTTGGTAGAGCTTTGTG
This sequence comes from Pterocles gutturalis, assembly GCF_000699245.1. Taxonomy (NCBI): domain Eukaryota; kingdom Metazoa; phylum Chordata; class Aves; order Pterocliformes; family Pteroclidae; genus Pterocles; species Pterocles gutturalis. The sequence continues at coordinate 17,672 of NW_010107982.1, forward strand.
AAAAATTGTTTTGTTTTGGACAAGAAAACACCCTTGGGACTGTAACTGCTACCAGGAGATCTCTGCTTTCAGCCTGGCACCCGTGCTCTGTGTTCCTTGCAGCATGGCTTGGGCTCTGCTGCTGTCCCATCCCCTGCCCTGCTCCATGAGGCATCTCTCCTGGCCATCATCCACCATCACCTTCCCAGGAGGACTGGGGGAGATACTGGGGAGAGCAGGACCTGGCTGTGGCATGCTCTTGGACAGTGCTTTTGCCTCCTTGGCTGAGGATGAAGGACCACTTGATCTGTTTCCTGAAGCTGATGGGTCTGCAGTGGTAGGTGACTCTTCACTGCCAAGCTCTTGTTCTGGTAGGACTGGGAAGGCTGTGGAATAGGGTTCAACTTGAGGAACGGACTAGGGCTCCAAGATGGGAAGAAGCACTGACAGGGGGCTGAGGAAAGGAATGGGGATTTTGATGCCAACCTTTGTACAATTGATGTGAATTTACTTATTAAGTATATCTTCTAATTTATTGTCTCATTTAAAGAATTGATAGGTAAAGAGGAAGAAGACCTGAAACACCATTGTGAGATTAAACAAAAGAAAATCAACAGAAAACACTTTGTGTGGTGCCATGTGTTTATATACACTAACCTCTGTCTTGTGTAGGTGTGTGTTAGAATAATAAGAAATGTTCTCTCCAAATTCTTCTTGCATGGGAGGGACATCTCCCCTGCAGCACAGAACAGTAGTAACATCTTTGAAGACTAGTTGCTATAACAACTACTGCCTGAGGGCCTGGTGCTGAGTGTGCAGAAAACACAAGGTTTGAGTCTTATGTGAGGTTTTCCAGTATTGTGCAGGTCTCTGTATAGCTAGTTTTTGAAATGTGCAGTCAAAAATTAAAATGCCGGTTGGGGAGGTATGGTATATCACAGCTTGCTTTCCCCCTTTTCTCCTTTTCTGGCACATTTCTCTCCTTCATTAACACATTGCTTGACATTGTGCAGGGTCTTCTGAAGAGGTGGTATGACTGCTCCACTGCCGGTTCATGAAAGTTTTCACTCTAAATATCTCTTTCTTTTGGCTGGAGGCAAATGCTGGTACTTTGTTCTCCAGGATCTTGCCACCAGCATCTGGAAAACACCTAAGGGCTTCAGATATGTCCCAATATGCTAGTGTTGGGGCAAATGTTAGTGTTGCAAGACCTTTAAATTACAAATCTCTTCTCTAGAGTCTGGCTGACTCCTGGCCCTACTCTATTGCCTGCTGCATGCCCTGGAGGGCAACGATTTTTACTAGTAAAGGTGCAGGAAGATGGATGTGCATTTGCTTTTGAAAGCAAAATGGATGCTGTCAAACTGCTATGAATGGACTTCGAATTTCAAATAAGAGAAACATCCAAGAGCTGAGGAATTAGCAGCCTGAAAAGCCCTAATGCACTCTGTTCAGCTGTACAATTGGAGGAAATTATTCCCGAGTCCTCCAGTACTTCCAAGGTGGGCATAGAATTGTCTTCTGAAAGGATCTTCCAAATAGCTGTGTGTGATATCAGATGAAAACACAGGGCTCAGGAAACTATTGCATAAGAACTGTGTTAATCCCCGGTTTACTCAGTTTTCCTACATTAGAACAATGGGAAAATGGGACTGCTTCGTGCCTGTGACACAGCTGAGTGTGATGGTGCTGTAGTTGCTGGATGTATCTCTGGAAAACAGCTGATGTTGCTTTCGTGTCAAGTCTACTTTCTCTGTACCTTTCTATGGTTGTTGGGTTTGTTCTTGTGAGAGAGGGTATGTGGCTCTCTGTAAAGAGAAGCTTTTTTTTTCCGTTTGTTTCTATTAATGGATCTTAACTGTGGTGATCTTCAGGTCAAGTTATTGAAGCTTTATGCCATGTTCTAGCCAATGTGGTCCATAATGCTGGAGACCTCATTTGTCTCTTTGCTAAGAGGTCCCATGCTGTCTGCTCCTGTAACACTGACTGAGAGCTTAATGTGCCTGCTACACTTGCATTGCCTTGCAAAAAAACAAATGTATTATGGCTTGGAAACTCTTAGTAGAAAATTCATCTTTTAATGATGGGGCAATCTGCAGCCCTGGCAGAGGTGTCGGAGGCAGGAAATGATGTTTATGTGAAAGATATATAATCTCTCTAAAGCAGTAATTTCTAAGGAAACATAGATTTTTGGTTCAAAGATGATGGAGGGTTTTTTAGTTTTCTGATCTATTGATTCATTTTTCTTGAGACAGAATTTTTTTTGCCTTGTTGTACTCATGCCTTCAAGGGAGTGCATATTTTTTCTTGAGTTCTGGCAGCACTCTGTAGTGTTGGCTTTAGTTCTTATTTTCTGCACAGGCAGTATGCTAAATTCTTTGTTTTAACTAGATCTTGTGATGATAAATATTGTTTTCTTGATCTGAAAATCAGAGCTTTCTCCTAAATGGCTTGATGCTCAGTGGTTCCAAACAGGTACTTTTCCCTGCATGGAAATCTGTCTGTTAGGGAATGTGCCTGTAAGTGCTGCTTGCGCTGTTGTCATTCAGATTATTTATCCTTTGAACTGCAAAGCTCGTGATGTATTTTAGAGGGGAGAAGGAATTATCACCTTGGGAAACAATTCATGAGTGTCTTGCGTGAGCACATCGATTTCCTTCCAGCGCCACTGTTTCCTTTGTAGGTGTCACAAATAGCAGTAGTAATGTGATTTTATTTTTTTTTTCTTTGATTTAATGTTGTTCCATTTCCTGGATGAGTTTCTGAAAGATTTCTTTCAAAGTTTTGGTCTGTTATACTCTTTTTCTTTCTTTATTTGTTAAAGAAGATCAAGATAATCTTCAGTTTTAGACAGCAATGAACTGCTAATAGCGTAGCTCAGTGAATGATGAATTCGCATGAAAATAGACTTATAGTTTTGTTAATGCCAGGACAGTATAAATGTTACCAATTGACTTAGTCCTCTTACTTTTGTTGCCTCCTCTCCTATCAGGACAGGCTGAGAGCGTTGGGGTTGTTCAGCCTGGAGAAGAGAAGGCTCCGGGGGGACCTTAGAGCAGCTTCCAGTGCTGAAAGGGGGCTACAGGAGAGATGGGGAGGCTCTGGATCAGGGGGTGGAGGGATAGGATGAGGGGGAACAGCTTTAAGCTGAAAGAGGGAAGATTTAGATTGGGTATCAGAAAGAAATGTTTTCCTGTGCGGGTGGTGAGGCAGTGGCCCAGGTTGCCCAGAGCAGCTGTGGATGCCCCATCCCTGGAGGGGTTCAAGGCCAGGCTGGATGAGGCTTTGAGCAACCTGGGCTAGTGGGAGGTGTCCCTGCCCATGGCAGGGGGTGGGACTGGATGATCTGTAAGCTCCCTTCCAACCCAAACCCTTCTATGATTCTATTTAAGCATAGTCATCTAGTACATAATTTCTTATATGTGAGCTAAATAAATCTCATGGGAGAGGAATGTAAACATACATAAATGGAAACAATAAATCAAAGCCTGCAGGTTTATTTATATCTGTTACTGTATGCAACATCATTTGAGCCCTATCTTTAATAGTGGTGCAGCAGGATGGCTACTTCTACCAAATTGCAAGTCCAGTTGTTGAAAACTTTAACAGTAATTAAATCCACTCAGAGTAGTTGTCAACTTACCTGAAGGTTCAGAGCCTTAAATGCCATGATGCCTTTGTGTTTATGCAGGAATGTTGGGATGTACAAACAGTAGAGGAGTTGCTGGTCTTGCAATAAAGCTACATTAACTTAATCCATCTTTTAAGGGTGAAAACCCAAATGAGAGGCAAGGATTAGGGTAGTGGCCTGCAAGTGAGAATATTTGGATGCTGTTGCTGGCTTTGTTATTTTGGTTGAATGTGTCTGCGTCCTGGGCTACAACATCCCCTGCTTTTAGGTTGTGTTTGTGCTTTTCTGAAATGGGACATATGGGCAAAAGCATGAAGCTGTGTTCTTGTTGCTGTGAAGGCTGCTTCTTCTCAACTCTCTATTTACTTTTTCACGTCTCTTCCCTGAGTGAAATTTGGGAATACAATATAAGCAGCATCCTCCAGATGCATTCTAAGTCAGGGTCCTCTGAATGTTGTAAGGTTCAGTGTTATGTCTTGCTCTTCTGGTGTAGAGTGAACACAGAGAAGCTGTAGGATTCCTGCTTTGTCAAAATGTCTGTCAAAGTCCAAATGACTTTCTCTTGCCATTGTTCTAGTACTAAAGCCTTTCTACAAAGACAGGTGAATCTTGAGGGCTTAACTACCTTTTGCTTCTGCTGAGATATAGTCTATTTAGAAAAAAAAAAGTGTATTTGGGCTTCTCTTAAAGGGGAAATTTCACTTCCCTTATGAATCTAAGGCATATTCTTAATGTCCTGTTGGTGGTTTGTTTTTTTTTTTTGATTTGTTTTTTGTTTTTTTTTATGCATCTTCCTTAAAGGATCAGCTAGTGGCTGAGCATGGAGATGTTCCTGTCAAGTCCACTGCTCACTCTGCTTGCATTGCATCCAAGTGATGTGGTTTTGAAAAATGGAACTCCTTTTTCTTCACCTAAACAATTTTATCCTCTTTGTTACATACTCAGATGGTCTCCTGTCCTCTGGTATCATGCCTGTATGCTTTGCCTGCTTTTTGAGTGATTTCCCATTTGTTTTGCCTGTATCCAGGACTCAGCACTGCAGCTAACAACAAAGCACCCATGCTGTGCACCTTCTGCTGCAGCCACGAGTCATCCTTCCTGTAAGTGGCTGCTTCAGCGTTCTGAATGTCATCCAGGCCAAGTTAATTTTTCTCCCTGTTTTGCCAGTGTGATCTCTGTGTTCGCCTTTTTGCTTTCATTAGTGTGGTCCTCTATTTCTTTAATTACAGCCCCTGGAATATGGGTATCAAGTGTCTGTGGAGCAAGTGTATCCCACATATGTTGCTGCACACACAGCTGTATTTTCTTGCTTGCCACACTGAGTCCGGTAGGTATTAGCACTGACGTGTTCCATCTTTTTTTGTAGTTATCCGGGGTGGTGCAGCATCCTCTTCCAGCAGTCACTGCTGACCTTCAGAAATTATTTTGAAGAGAGAAACATGCAAGTATTCAGTTTTCAAACTCTCAGGCAGTGAAAAAACCTGCAAGCTTGGCACAAATCTTTTCTCAATGACTTCTGGTGCTACTATATAAAGGAAGGTATGAGTCATGCAGAAAAGGTACCTTCCTGTATGTTTCCAGATATCATGCAGGCATAACTCTCTCTTTTTTTTTGGGGGGGGGGGGGGGGTGTTTCTCACCTGTGTTAAGTTTGATGCAGACTGTGTGAGGAGGAAATATAAGCGTATACACTTCTTTCTTGAGAGCAATAAATCCACAGTCTAGTTGTGCAGGCATAGAGATATCTTGCCTATTTCTTTCTAGCAGTTGTACTGGCTCAGTAGTGCCTAATTTAACCTGAAAAAGTAACTCTGAGATATATCTTCATTTTCAGCTCTCTGATGGGCATATCTCTATTTCATCTCTAACTGGTTTCCTGTCCCATCAGAGTAATATTCCTTCAAAAACACCAGAAATTGTTACTGATGGTGCATTTGTAACCTAGCATATAAACTAGGATTTGGTACTTACTAACAAAGTACTGTGTGCTGTATTTCTAAGACTGGACTAGTTGTCAAAAGACATCCTCAGAGGTGAGGAATGATAAGATGTGGCTGTGAGGTCCACATGAGATCTCAAGTGATGCTCTGTATGGAAGCCATGGGATCGTTCTTTGGCCTGAGCGCAAACAGTAGGTTCCTTATAAAGACCTGTGTCAGACAAACAGTCCCCAAAGGACGAGGCTGGGGTGGAGGGTGTAAAAGAAATGTAAGACGTATTTTACTAGCTCTAATCCAGGATGCACACTTTCTCATATGAATTCCCGGTGATAGTTAAATAATATTTGCAGCACAGACCATATATTTGATATTTAGTTGGATATCCAACCCCCCTTAATAAATTTTGGTTTTCATTATATTTTTTCAGTCTTTGACTAGAGTGAAGTCAGCCTACCATGACATGTCCTTAGAACAAAACCAGCTTTCTGCCCAGTGAGAAACTGAATTATTTTCCCCAGGAAATTATTTCCCTTCAGCTCTGCTCACAGGTTGGTGAGAGTGGTACCATTCCCAGAGCAAACAGTGAAGCCCCTTTCACATAGGGGCTCAACAAGATCTCCAAAAAGTCTGTTGGCTGGGGCGCATGTTAGGATTAGGGGAACGGAAGGTTATGAGTGTGTCTTTAATTTTTTTATTATTGTATTGAAATCAAGGATGTTTATGCAATCTTTAAAACTTAAAGGGAAGTAGGCAGTGTTGAGGGAAAAGCAAATATTAATATCCTTTTAATGGCTATCTCCCAAGGAAGTGAGGCTTGGATGGTGCCAGTGCTTTTCTACGTTACAAAACTAGAATCCAATAGACATGTGGAAATGTTATGAAGGAAATACAACCTGTCTTTAGCTTGAGCTATGGATGGCTTTCTTTTCTTTTACCACAAAATTTAACATTGAAGTTTCTTGCTTTGCTCAGAGCTCTTGGATTCGGGTATTCCTCAGCTCTGCTTTCAGAGAAGTAAGCTGTAGCATAAGACACACAATTGTACCAGACGATATGTCCCCCCTCCCCTTTCTGACTGTTGTAGTTAAATAACAAAGGAACAATGAATAGACTTTAATGTGCCTTTTTATTTATCTCTTTGGAATTTGGACTTGCCTTGGTGGTTTTTTTTTTCTGTGCTAGGTTATTTATTCCTCTCTCCATGATGCTGCGCTACACTTCTCACTTGTGAAAAAATGCCACACTAAAAAACCTCCAGACATCTTAACATATTGCTTTTCTAAGTGATTGTTTCTCTGCTCTTCTCAATCTGTTGCTTGATGTTGTTTGAAATGAGCCTCTACAAGCCAAGTGATAGACTTACATAAAAAAGTTATTCTCGTTCTAAACTGGTTTAAAATTCTGTTGGATGTTATCTGTGTTATAACTATATAAATATATTTTTGTGAGTCATTCAAGCCACAAAAGTGGGAAGTGAATCTAGATATTTTTTCAAAATAAAGCTCCTGTATGAGCTCACTTGTTTGGTGTAGTTCTTAACATTAGCTGCAAGATGTTGGTACTGTATTTCTGCGGAAGGCTGATGCAGCAAGCAAATCATTCTGTTTATTTATGACAGGTTGTTGATAGGATCTTGTTCCTTTTTATTCTCCCTTTCCTATCTTGCCTTCTTGATATACTCCTCCCTCAAGGATAAAAGAAAGCCTTGTTTATATATATATATATAAAGCCTTCTTACCTGCTTACTCAAAAATATGCAACCTGCAAGTCTGGAAATAAAGGTGCATTTACATAGACTGAAATGGCCAAGGCAACTGCTACAGACACTGGCTTTTCTTAAGCTTTTTAATAAAAAGGAAAATGAATGCTTACTTAAACTTAATCTCAAGGAGATTATCTCTGGAGGCTTTAACAGATGGTGGTGTTCGGCTCTGAAAATCAAGGGGACCTTGCAGCCATGGGAGCCCTTTTTTGGTTTTGTTGCCTCTTCCCCAAAGAGTGTATAATTAACATAGGAAAAAAAATCCAGTGTCTACTTTCTGAGTCTGGTGGGAGACAGAGTAATCTTAGTGCAAGACTGACAACTATTGTGATCAGAAGGAAAACTGACTAGAAAGGTCTAAAAATAATTTTGACACAGAAGTTGGTTTTGTTTAACAGAAGACTGAAGAAGGTGCATGGATGTGCAGGGAAAAATGGGCCATTCATGAAAGCATTAAAAGTGCATATCAATTTGAAGAGCTGTGGATTGCCATGGTGTTGAGTATCGATGTTTGTAGGTGTTTTGTCATGGTTTAACCCTGGTACCCTGCACAGCTGCTCACTCACTCTCCACTGGTTGAATGGGGGAGAGACTCTGAAGAGTAAAAGTGAGAAAACTCGTGGGTTGAGATAAAGGCAGTTTAATAAGTAAAGTGAAAGCCACACAAGCCAAGGAAAACAAGAAATTCAGTCACTATTTCCTATGGGCAGGCAGGTGTTCAGCTATCTCCAGGAAGCAGTGCTCCATCACATGTAACAGTTACTTGGGAAGACAAACACCATCACTCTGAGTGTTCTCCTTTCCTTCTTCCCCCAGCTTTCTATGCTGAGCATGATGTCATGTGGTATGGAATATCCCTTTGGTCAGTTGGGGTCAGCTGTCCCAGCTGTGTCCCCTCCCAGCTTCTTGTGCACCCCCAGCCTGCTCGCTGGTGGGGGGAGGGGCAGAAACGACCTTGACTCTGTGTGAGCACTGCTCAGCAATAGCTAAAACATCCCTGTGGTATCTGTTTCCAGCAGAGATCCAAAACATAGCTCCATACTAGCTGCAATGAGGAAAATTAACTCTACCCCAGCCAAAACTAGCACACATTCACAAGCAATAGTGTGAGTAGGTAGAAGTGCACACTGAGAATTGGACCTCTAGTGTTGATTTGTCTGAATTACTTTACAGTATGGAACTACAACTATCCTCATTTATTTGGGAGAGAACTAGCAACTCAAGTGCACCTGGGGGACAATATCTAGTTACAAAAACAACCTTTCCTGCATAGATGAAGAAAATACATAGTAGTAGTAACGGGAGAGGAAAAAAAAAAGGAAAAAGAAAACCAAGTTAAAAAACAAACAAACAAAAACAAAACAAAAAAACCCCACAAAAAAAAAAAAAAACACAAAAAACCCCCCCAATAAAACCCCCCAACAAACCTTAGAAGCTTTTTCTTTTTCCTTTATTTTCTCTGGAAGTTCAACAATTCTCTAGTGCCTGATATTTTGACAAAAGCTATCACTTCATTATCAGCTTTTGGGATGATAATACTAAACTGCATTATTCATTGAATGGCACAAAACTCTGTAAGATAGCTAAGATAGCAGTGATAGACCTGTTGATTAAAAACAAATGGCAGAAGCAGTAGTGGTAAACTTCAGGAAGTTGTTTTCTTTGTTTTGGTCTTCACCTTCCTGTTTGATGGGATGGAGAGTGCAGGTTTAACTGTTGTCACCTTGAATAGCCTTCTGGTTTAGCACATTTAATTCTACATCAAAAGAGCAGTTGAAAATAACCATGTCCTGTTAAAAGTTGCAGCTAAACTCTCCAACTTACTATCTGGCTGTGGCGAGAAAGACAAATTCAAGTGCAGAAAGCAATGTGTTTGATTCAAAGACAAGCCCCATGTCTACAGATGGTTGTGTTTGTTGCCCCCTTAAGTAAACCCAGGCTGACAAAACCGATGATTTTCCCAAGCTGCTAAACAGAGTACTTGGTGCCAATGGTCTCCTATTGCTGAACATTTCTGAGGGGGCAAATAGTCAATGGCTGCAGATGCTAAAGCTGGTTACCCAAGACGGATGTGTGTTTCCATCCTCACATATGAGTGCTGCACTATAAATTTGATGACAATAACTGTTTGCTGATGGCTTTTATTATTTTAGTGCACAGCGGGTGCAGCTGGTGTTTGTCAAGTCTCTGTGTTGAAAAGCTTAGAATTTGATTTTTGGCAAGTTGCGTTGGAAAAGGTGACAATATAAGACAAGGAAAGAGGGACAGCCCAATGTTATTAAGGTTATGTAGCTACTTAATTTAAAAGAAAGTCAAGAATGAGTAAGACCCTTCTAGTACTTTTTTCCCCTCTCCTTTTAACTATTTTGGGGAAGAGCTTCCCTGGGGAGCTGGTTCCTGAATTGAGTAGTACCAATCTGTATCAGTGAACCTTGAACAAAAAACATTGTTAAATTAATAAAACATTTCCAGATTTTTCCTCCTCCTCAGTCCATGATGTATACAACTTTGTTAGGAAGAAATGGAAAGTGAAGTCTTGCTAATATTTCATGCTCAGCGTTCAAGCTAGCAAGGCTGCATTAGTGAGCAGCCTCGTGGTCAGAAAGGGTGCAAAACACGGCTTGCTGAATAAAATATGCCTAAGTCCTGGTTTTGGCCATCGTTTCCATGGCAGCATGGGGCACTGTGGCTTGATGCAGCTGAGCAAATCAGCCCTAAACCTGGCTGATGGCTCTTCTGCATGCTTGCCAAGGGTAGTGGGAGGGAGAAGCTTCCCCACCAAGGCTCGCCGGGTAGCAGTGCCTTGCACGGAAGCGGAGCTTATGGAAATAAATTTAAAGGCTGTCAGAGAGGAGAAGTAGGAGAAGACAAGACAGTGAAAACCAGGCAGAATCACAGAGTCACAGAATGGTTTGGGTTGGAAGGGACCTTAAAGATCATCCAGTGCCACCCCCCTGTCATGGGCAGGGACACCTCCCACTAGCCCAGGTTGCCCAAAGCCTCATCCAGCCTGGCCTTGAACCCCTCCAGGGATGGGGCATCCACAGCTTCTCTGGGCAACCTGGGCCACTGCCTCACCCCCCACAGAGGAAAATATTTCTTCCCAATATCTAGTCTAAATCTGCTCTTTTCCAGTTTAAATCCGTTGCCCCTCGTCCTGTCACTACAAGAGCCACTAGAGACATGGGCGACTGGCACTGTCCAGTCAAAAAGACACGTGAGTGGGAGGAGAAGGTGGAAAAGAGGGATCTTGGCAACAGTCTTTAGAGGATTGAGATGAAAAAATAAAGGTGACTTGAGAGAGGATGGATGTTTATTTTGAGGAAAGTGAAAAGGAAGGTAGGAGGGAGCATCTGTAAGCTGTTGTAAGGAGCTGACCCAGGTGGTGGCCATTCATGTAGCCTTCCGACTGTGACATCTCCTTTCTCGCAGGCAGATGCCCAGGCAGGATGCAAATGGAGAAGGGTAGCTAATGCTTTTGTTTGCTATTGCTTTACAAGCCCTCCCAGCCTGCATCACTCTAGAAGGATCTATATATGTATATTTTTAATTAAGGAGTTTAGACTGCAATCCTGCAAGCCGATTTGAGAACCAGTATTTACAGATGAGTGACTTTTTTAATTTTCCTCTTACGTTCTTAGTGAAAGGCTTGTAAAGGGGGGGGTAGGGGGAAGAAAGATACTCTGTTTTGTAACTCAAAGTAATGTTATAGATATGGGAAAAGTGCTAGTGATGAGTTTATAGTCTTCAAGGTGCTGTTAGATTGAGACTAGCATAATTTGAAATAACACGTAATTTTGGCATGTTTATTTTGTGTAAACTGTATTACAGTAACTTAATGTATAAGATAAAATAACTGAGTCTGCCTGTTTGAGAAGAGTCTCCAAATGAAGAAGATTTGGACCTTTTGTTAATAGCAAAAAAACACCTGAACTTTATACACCTTTGCAAATAATGTAAATTGAAAGTGCCCCATAGCTGCAGACAGTTAGTTGGAGGTCAATAATGGGATGTTTCACATTAACAGAATTGAACAAAGGATGAGTACAAAAACATATCAAATCCGTTAATTCCTTTTAAGCTCCCACTAATCTATGTGGTGATGGATAATCCTTTGGGATGGCACCAAAATCAGTATGGAGAGTGTAGTCAAAAGCACCATGTTCAGTCTTGCAGCATTGCTTGTAGCCCGCTGGTGCTTTTCAGAAACTGCATTGCACGTCGCTTTCTTCTCTTTGATCAAGAGATGAGGGTCTTCAAATTTAGAGGTGCCCCCATCAACATCTTCTTTCATGTCCTCTGCCTTAGGTTTCCTCATGAAACTTACATTGGATGGTGCAAAGAACACAGGCGTGTTTTTCCAAATGATCTAAAGACACAAGTTTATTTAGGTTGTGTTAAGTCAAGAATGGAGAGATTGAAAACAGGAAAGTTCCTGACTTGCTGGGAAAAAGCAAATGAATGTCTGTACATTCATCTCTCTTTACAAGTCACATGCTGGAGATGTTGAATTCAGGCTTAATGTTCTTTACAAAAATTGCCAAAGATATTAATAATACTCTGTCTACTCAAAGGACCATTTTGACCTACCATGGTTTCCTCTCATTCCTTTCCTTTTCCACCCCTGCCACTTAGAAATGTTTCTCAAAACAAACAAGCTGAAAAATCCAACCCCTCAGCTTGGAGCAAGGAACTAAAAAATGTGTCAGTTGTGCTTAGACAAGTTAATCTTTCTTATTCCATGGACACATCGTTCTTCCTTCACTGATCTCCAGGTTTAATAAGTGAGTTCTGTTTTTGAAAGATGGAGTTGCACTTCAAAGCAGTCTTGAATCTGTGACACCAGAAAATGAAGAAGGGGTAGATATGGGGAAAGTGTTATTACAGTTGAAATATCACACGCTTCATTAGGAATGCAATTTAATTTAAAATCATGTTTGGTTACAGTTTATCTTCATAAGCTTTTATTTATTTTTTGCAGCCCTGATTTCTGTGCAAATAGCTCCTTCGAAGTTTTAGCAGCGTTACCGCCACCCCTTGTTCAGACAGACAGATGGTGTGCTATTAAATCCACCTTCATCAACAGTGAGAGTAGGGATGAACGGTTTAGCTGGTTTTAGGGGGAAAAACTCCTAGAATTAATACTAAAACAAATCGCTGCAGCATTGTTCATCATGACACGTGGTAATGGGAACTCCTGAAAGTCTCACCTAGATTTTTGTTGTAATTAGTTGGTTCTTTCTACTTTATTGTAGTTCTCATGGTCTCCTTCTGGACTTCTGATTGTTTGAGCCCTAATGTATTAGACTGGATGGAAATAAACCTTGTACTGAAAGACAATTAAAGGCTTTCATTCAATTGGGAGGAATTGCTATCTGATATCAATTATAATAAGATGTCTTATTATGAAGAACTTTTTAAAAAAAACAAAAAACCAAAATAACAAAAGCATTGATCTTCTATGTGTGAATAATTAGCAATGGCTCATGCAGGTGCTGAATCACCTGGCTCAAGGACTTTGTTACAACTAATCTGTCCCTGCCCATGGCAGGGGGGTTGGAACTTGGTGATCTTTGAGGTCCTTTCCAGCCCAGGCCATTCTATGATTCATTCGATGAATCTATCAGAAAAGGCCATGGCTATTAATCACTGCCCTTTCTGACTGGTCAAAAGAGTCTAAATTGAACATAGAAATGAAGAAGAAAAAAACCAAAGCAAAACCCAAATTATTGGTCTATTTAGTCTTATCTGAAGTGTAAAGTTAACTTGGTGACTCTTGGGTAGTTTGTGATTTTCCCCTTCTGTATGTGGTGGTTGATATTTACCTGGGAAGCAACTAGCCCTGCTGTGAGTCTTGTTAGAGTGGTGAGGGGGTTTTGTTTTGGTTCCTTTTTGTGTGTGTTGTACTGGAGGTCAGTAGTATGGGGAGAAATGATTGCACAGTATCTGCTTCTGAGAGTTTGCTTCCATTTTTATGTTGAACTAGTGATTTAGGATCCTCTTTCTGCTAAGTGATCAGTGTTGCCTTCTACAGCATCTGGAAGAGTGTTTTTTGATCCAAGCCAAACTCAAGACACCAAGTTGTGCAGACTTACAGGATTTAATATCAAATGCAGAAGAGCTTTTAAGTCTGTATTGCTTCATTCTTTCAAAAACTAAGAATGAATGTGCTGCTTGCATCTGCACATATATCAGCTACTTCTGTTTGGCTGCTCTCAAACTTTTTTTCCTTTTATTTATAATGGAGAGGATCCATATATATATTTCTTGCTTGCAAAAGACTCAAGTTTCACGATTCATTTTGAGCTATTTTTGGAGACCTGATGATGTATGGCAATGTGTGAAAAGAAAATAAAGATCAAAAACAAGTGGCATGATATGGGAGAAAGGTACAGTGGAAAGCACTTAGCTTTTCTTACTTTGTTTCATTAAACAAATAACACTTTTCAAGGAAAAATCCCTACCACTTCCCATGATTACTTAATACCTTAAATGGGGAGGCAGGGTGGAAGACTTTAAAAACTGGATGATCAAACACACTGCCATATGAAAAATATAGGAGAGCCTCCAGAGATACTATTACAGGATATGAGCCCTAGGAGCAGAAAAACTATGACCGGCTATTCCTATGCATTTAGAAATTCATGTTTGAAATAATATCTGCTGGTAAAATAAGAGGATCAGAATATGTCTCCAAACACACGTGATTGCAGCCTTTCCAACCTACTCCAAAGATGACTTCTCCATCCACTTTCCCATGCTTCGAACTCACCTATTTAGTTTTGTTATTGAGATTAATTTATGTTTAAATGTTTGTCATAGATCTCAGCCACGCTGGTTCTGATGGGTTTAAATAGCTTCTGTGATTCTCCAGTAGTCTATTTCACCCTTAATTTCGTTTATTTGACTGCTCCCTCCCTCCATCTCTCTCCATTACTATACTTTTCTCTCTCAATTGCACGGTTGCGAATGCTGATAATACACGTTATTAACTCCCTGACCCTGGGCTTGTGATGTATAGAGGTTGTTAAGAGTTTGAGTATTAACGATCAGAGCTGATGACGAGCTTCCCAAGCATGTTGCTGACCTGATGTATGGGGTTAATGGAACTGTTTGATCTATTTGATGATGACCAATAACATTAAATATTTGCTGAGTAAGCTTCCAGGATTCTAAGCGGCTGTTACAGATAGCAGATAAAATGAGTGCTAGGAGGCCTAATTCATACTAGTTTAAGAGCATGGCCATGAAAAATGGTCTTGTAGATGTTGCACCATTTAACAGCTCTTGATTTTGGGCTTAATGTCAGGCACTGTTGTAAAAAACACTGTCCTGCTACATGATTAATATTTCTAGACACTTTTTTTCAGATAGTGTTAATAATAGATTATTGCAGCTACATCTTGGAAATAAATTGTATTGAAAACTTTGTAGTGGTGGCTCTTTTGGGTTTATGTCCCTTCTTATGCAGTCCAAGACAAGTATTAAAGGAAATTAGTAGTTTCAGTGTGGTCCAAAGGACCAGACACTAATTCGAATGCTTATGGTCCCCTTGGGGATAGAAACACGTTTTGTGTATGGCTGGGGAAGAGATGACACTTGAGTTTCCCCTGAAGGAATATGGTATACATGCACCAAAATTCCTAGGTGATCCAAACCAACATGAATTAGTGTGGACGATGGGAGGATTTGCTTCATCATCCCATTACTGCCCGTAGATAAAACGGTACTGCAGGCATAGCGATGGCAGCAGATGAATTGGTGTTTTCTACTCTCAGGGAATGAAAGTTATGTTGTAATTAGCCCATCCATCCCTTTCTTAGCAATAAGAAGAACTGTCCCCTCATAACTTGTGTACGTTGGTCTCCTTAGCCCCTGATTTGTGTTGTGCACCATTAAACATGTGGATTGATGTCTAGATTGTTCATGCACATAATGGCATGGATGGACTTGTTTATTCCCTGAATTCTCTTTATGGACTCATTTTGATATAACATTTTTTTTCCAGTTACTGATCTGAGTAGTTCAGGAGATGATTGAACACTTTACAATTTTCCACTTTAGAAATGGTAGTGTAGCAGCTGGAGTGAAAACGTTCACACATATAATCTTCAGTTTGCATGAATCAAAAGGGTGACACTGATGTATCACAGCTGGGGATCTTGGCCAGCAGAGAGATAATGTACAATGAATAAAATTTGATTGAAGTGTGCTAGAAGGGTCATTTGTGTAAAAGAGGTTATTATCCTGCATCTACACAGAGCTGGAAGAATTGCTTA
The DNA here is from genome assembly GCF_000699245.1 of Pterocles gutturalis. Classification (NCBI taxonomy): domain Eukaryota; kingdom Metazoa; phylum Chordata; class Aves; order Pterocliformes; family Pteroclidae; genus Pterocles; species Pterocles gutturalis. The sequence goes on from NW_010107982.1 coordinate 33,263, forward strand.
GGTAGACTGTTTTCTAAACAGAGTTAGTAGCCAGCCGATGGAAAAGTGTAAGTTGGGGGTTTTTTTTACTGTTAACATAAAATAAAATGTTCTCTCTTGAGATGCTCTTTCTTTCTGTTGTTGAATTTTTTGGGGTTTCATAAGCTGCTTAATTCTTCTGGGCTTCACGGACTTGATCTCCCTTCCTGCAGCAAAGCCAGGCCCTGCAAGGTGATGAGAGAAGTCCCAGCAGAACCCTTTCTCTTGCCAGTTTTATCAGACTGAGTACTAGCTTGAGAGCTTTGCAAGCTTCCCCCATTTTTCACCCTAGCTGTATTCATTTGCAGAGCAAGCTCTCAGTTCTGGAATCATGACACACTTCCTTTGCAAAGAACAAGTGCTTTGGAGCCTGGTGCTTTGCTGTTGGGAAACAACAGTCTGCGTGTCTGACTTTGATAGTTGTTTTGTATGCTCTTGGAAGAGTTCATCAATCTCTGTCTGCAGAGTATGCCCTGGGGCTTTTACGTTATGTACCTATTCACTTAGGACGCACCTACAATAAAGCAGTGGCTCTTGTGTTATTTATTTTGAAAAACACTTTTTCTCCGGGAGCAATCTCCTTCAAGTTTTATGCTAGCAGAGTGCCGAGTAAACACCGAGGAATATGATGTTTGGCCAACACAAGTATTTCAGCTGAGAAAAAGAAGTGGACTTGAAATGCCAATAGTAGAGGGATTCTAGGAAAAAGGTCAATTTTCCTTGTTTTTCAGATTTGTGCTACTGAAATAAGCATGCATAGCAATGGGTGTCTATACAGTTATTTTAAACCCAACACCTATGTGAAGAGACTTCTTCTGCTCTGATTTCCTCTCTCACTTTGTGCATTTCAGCCTAATACTCGATGCTAACTTCAGCTTTCAAATATATGAAGAGGCAAAACATAAATCATGAAATTCTCTTCTACCTCATTTTTTTGAAAGGTTCTGCATCAGTTGGCTTAACCATTCAGCTGCCAGGAGAAGCAGCTTTTCACTGGTGAGTGGAAAGAGTTCTTTATTGAAAAGTGCTGAGATGCTGGTAATTAGTTTATGGATGGATTGGTTGATTTGAACTCACTTGCTTCTATTTCCGTAAATTCTCAGAACCTAGCAGACTCATTAACCATCACCACCATTTTCAGAACTTTTCTTATGCATTTTTTAAATTAGCAAATAAGAATTGCCATTCTGTCGTCCTAAAATGACTTTGTGATACAGCTGCTAAAATAGGGACTGCATAATGTCACAGAACTGAATTCTGGTTTTACTTCATTAACAAGCAAAAGGTGACGAGGGAGAGCACAGAAAACTGCAGTCAGGTTGTGTTTCTGTCTCCTCTTTCTCTCCTGGATTCTTGTGACAATTTGAAAGTCACAGTTTCTTTGTAAAAGCACCTGTTTATTATTTTTTTTTTCCTTCTTGAAACAGTGTAATATTTATTTGGGGACAAGTGTCTTTTAAGCTTCCATCACTATGCATATTGTACCAATGTTTTTGAGGTACTAACAGCACGTCTAATACAATTAACAGCTTCTGTGCACCTCAGCATTTCATTGTTAATTTTGTCATCTCTTTTCTTCAGTTACGCTGCATCTTTTTAATTACTTCATAACCTAGGACTTGTGTGTCTGTTTAAACGTGTAACCATTCTGAGGAATTTCATTTTGACTACAGACTTTCTTAGATACAAACCTTAATCTAATCCTTATCTTCTGTAAGCCAGAACAAGAATATTTTTTTCATACAGGTTGCCCTTATCATGTGCATTATAATTAACAGATATCTATGGAACACATCAGCAAATCTGTAAGGGGGAAAATTCAGTAGCAGAAGGATGGTGGATTATAATGTTAACCTGGTAAGTGACTTGTGTGGCAAAGCTTTTTTTGAATGCTTTCGTGGAATGCTTTAATTATTCAAGTACTTCAACTTTTTTTTTTTTTTGAGGAAAACATTGTTGAACAAAGCTAATGTCTTATTCTTACAAGGCTGTTTGAGCATCGCTATTTGAATTTACCCAGCGAGCTATTAAAATGTTCCTTTCATGTGCTTCAACTATGGATTTTTCATACCTTTATTCTAATGTCTCTTCTGTCAGAAAGACGGAGTATGACACCTTGTGTTGCATAACAAAACTTGCAATCCTGCATCTGCTGTCACCCAGAGGACAGCAAGATAATTCTTCAAATACAGGAAGCAAAGATGATTCCAGGCCAGGTTCTCCTCTGCCTTGGACCTCTTGGAGCTGATAACCTCCATGTGAGTCTATTTTCTGGTTGGGTTGCAGTTTGAGCCCGTTTGGCCAGGGTAAGAAACTCCACAGACAAGGCTGGAGACCACGTCCCTGTTTATTTTGTGGGATGAGTAGAGGCTTATCTGATAGCCTCAGTCAGCACTGGGATTTTGTTTTACCAAATGCTCTAGACATTCAAGAAAGAAGACTGTCCTCTCCCCAAGCTTGATAACCTGAAACAAATGTCTGGCAAGTTAATGCAGACTAGAAAAGCCAAAGCATGTTTCTAAAAAAATGAAACTCATTGCTTTTTTTTTTTTATCTTCCTCCTTTCTTACTTGCTAGGTCAGAGGAACTGCTCCAGGAATGGAGTAATTAAAACTTTCCAACCTTCTTGAAATTAATTGCTTCTCAGCTGCTGTTTCTCCTGCAGATATGGGGTGTAGTAATCTTATATTATTTTTCTATGGGCTTTGAATAGAAATTTTCAAAATAAAAAGACAGAGGAATTTGATTGGCATTAACGGGGGAAAGCCTGATTCCAGTTGGGCAGGGGTGCAGATGGTGTGCTGGGGAACTGCTGCAGTATCCTGGTGGAATTTCACTTCTTGATCTATCATTTTGGCATGAAAGTCCTGAACACTGTGTTTCTTAGCAGGAAAGCAGCACTTTTCCATGTTTTGGATAAACTAATTTTTTATTTCTTGTTTCCTTGTCATTCATAGTAGTTATGCCAAGAATCAGGATAGTTTGCCGTGGTATTAATTTCTTCATACTCTTCATGTCTTGGTATGCTCTGCTATTCAACATCTTGTGCTTTCACTAAGAGTGGGACTGCCTTATCCAGGAACACTTTGTACCATCCAGAAGAGTGTTACAACTGAAATTATTCAAAACAAATGGAAATTGTTTAAAAAAATAAACAAAAAACCCCACCCAAACCAAAACCCAATAAACAGCCCCAAATGCACATCACAAACCATGAAGCACGAGGGGAAAGGGTTTGCCCTTCCCTCCTGCATTGTGTTATGTAGAAGGCTTAAATGCAGGTTGTAAATTAATTTTTTTAAACAAAGTTGTTTCCTTTCACTATATTTAAACAGTATATCAAAAAAAGATCTTGGCTACAATGGGACCTTAGGTCTTTTTTATGAATGTCACTGTCCAGCTTTCAGATTTTGTGTAACTTCCAAATGAAATGTCAGCAATCAATTATTTTCATGTCAGTGCACAGAGGTTTGGGTATTATACAGCTGATAGCACTATGGAAAAACAAATAGAGTGGAACAGAATAAAACATTATTAATACAAAGGAAAAAAATGTTCCTGTTTGCAGATCATCTTTGGTTATTTGCTTTTCCAAGTTAAATTTCCTGTTGAAAACCCTGTTTATCTCAGTATTTGTCCTGGGGAGTTTTTTCTCAGACTTTTCCTATCTGTCAAGAGTCAGAACTATCAAAGAAGTTGTAACAAATACCCAGTACAATAATTTTATATTAGCTGGTGTGCTTGGCAAGCTAAAGAATGTCTATTGCCACTGGTGAGGATAATGAGGCACCTCTTCTCTTGTTCTTTAAAAGTTTAGGTATGTTTGTTTATAAGTATTTTTCACTAGTGGTTTTTATTGCAATTTTATGAAATGCGAATATGGTAGTGTTGAACTTTTGGATCATTTTTCCCATTGGTGGTGATACATGTTTCTAAACTGAGTAGGAGCAGCAATACACAGGAATCTCTACGTGCCTGTCCTGTTTGTGCTGCTTCCCAACCATGTTGTACTGGCACCTTTGAGGCAGATGCTGCCTTAGTTGGTCTGACCCACAATGTCCTGTTGCTCTTGTGTCTCCTTCAGGTTTGCTAATCCCATGAGGCTCTCCTGACTCACTGGGATGGTTTTAAATACAAGCCTGAGGGAGATGTCACTAATGCAACCTTTTTTAAATGGCTTTTCATTAAGGTTGCTGCTGTTGCAAATTTTAAGTTCATTGCTGTTAGGCAGGGCTTCTGTTCAATGTGTACTGTAGTGATCTGGAGTGAAGTCCAGGTGGTGGCTGGTCA
>NW_010107983.1:0-29499 GCF_000699245.1 Pterocles gutturalis
TTTCTAAGATGTACTTTCTCTCTCTCAGTTTCTTGCGTCTTGTTTTTTTTGTCTTTCCCAAATCATGTTGGTGTCTTCCCCGTGACCCTAAGTGGTGAGTGAAACCCTCCCTGTCCCTGCCTCAGCCCACCAGGTGTTTAACGAAGGACTGTCCCTCTGGCCTTCTAAACCACGACAGGCAGGTAATAAAGCCAGTACTTTAAAACCAGAAAAGGTGTCCTGGGAAGTCCTCACTGGGTTTTGAAAAGCTTAAAAGAAGAAAAAAAGGAATCAGTGAACTTTTACTGGCCCATATATAATAATTGGTAGCAAGTAACCTGCTTCAGGCAGAACCACACCGTGCTCTGCCTGCTGGTTGCAGTGCTAGGCTTTTTCATTTCCCCTAACTGTGGCGCAACATCAGAAGCATTTTGAAGGCAAAACGCCTATGAGCTGCCGAGTTACATTTTATTCAGAACAAGCTATCATACAGAAATAATGTCACTCACCCTTGTAAAAAACACTGGCTCCCATTTACATAGTTACAATAAACCTCAAAGGAAAAAAAAAAATCACATGCCTAGTTTGTGCACTCTGTTCTTAAAACAAATCAGGCAGCTACAGAGAAATTTGCTGAGTGTGTTTGAGGGGGCTAAAAAACCAGTGACTGCAAAGCATATTGCATCTGAAGCAATGGCACCAAGAGCTCAACAGCTGTGTCACAGAGCGTGCCTGTCTCTGCTCCACTGTCCGCTGTGTTCAAAGGAACTGAAGCCCTACAAAGTGTCTGCACATCTAGCACAGGAAGAAAGAAAATGGACCTCGCATGCATTGCGAAAGGTGCTGTGTCACAATGCACCTTAAGAGCAATACTGGCTGCCTCCTTATTTGCAGCTGTTAATTGCCAGCTCCTGCTCACCCTACCTGAGGCTACCATTCCCTCTGCTCTGAGACATGAACCGCTTCTCCGAACATTCCCCAAACAATTTTGCTCAGAGTAAAACCTGACAGCTTAGCAGTGTAAACAGGTTTTGCTAAAACATCTCCTTATCTCTCATTAAGGTGTCCCTGAGTCAGATGACTAAACCTTAGCCTATCACTCAGGAGCGGACAGAACCTAATACCTCCAGAGGGTATTTAGTGTCACTGTAAAACTGACAAAATACATCAGGTGAGTCTCTGGAGGTGCCATTTTCTAACATTGTGGATACATCAGACTTCAACATCTAACTTTAAAATGTCTAAAGTTGGGTCAAATGGAAAAAGGCATAAACATATATTTAGAGACTTGAAACAAACAAATAAAAAAAATCTTTGAGGGCACAAATCTAATTAGTTTCAAAGCAGTGCTGGATCAGATTATAAAACCTGTGTTGCTGCCTGTGACAGCAGGGGACCAGAAAGGGGCTTCCTCCAGCCATACACCTGCAAAAGAGAAAATGACTTCTAGACATTGAAACACCCCTCTGGCATTAGCAATGAAGACAAAAAAGAGGCAGTGACAACACATTGTCATTCAATGCTTACCTTTGTAAGGGGCACCTAAACCTGAGGCAACACTACACAAGAAGTCACACTGGTACTTGCATGCTGCCATCAGACCCAGGAAAGGTCACAAACTGACAACGCAGGATTTGATGTAAACTGCGGCAGCAGCAGAGTAGATAGGAAGTAAACTATTTCAAAATGGACTGGAAACTTCAAATCCAAACTATTTTTTTTTTAAACTTAAAACCTCTGTCATGAAACATGTTTTTTATATAAAGGTGTGCGCATGTGAATGGATTATGCAGCGGTTTGTATAGAGCCTACTTTTCACTGATGCCAATGTCTTTGTAGCCTGTCCTGACAGTGAAAACCGCATGTTTAACTTCACTAACAGAAGGCCCAACAACTCTACATACTAATCCACTTTTTTTTCTGACCACAAGAGAAAAAGTACAGCAATCTGTTTCCTAACACAACACAGTGCAACTATTCTAGAGAGTCAAAAAAGGATATTCAATAAAAACCTTCAGAGAACAGACCCATGGAGCACACGCCTGTCCCCCTCCCTGATGACAAAATGTATATCTAAATGGTTGACAATCTCTTCAAAACCAGGCCCGACAGCTTTGTAATTGGATCTGTTTTAAAAAAGAGACATATCGATATCATTGCAATCAGTCAAACAATCCAACCCAGTTTTTCCCAGATTTCTTTTATTATTGTTTTTCAGTAAGGGAGTGTTACTATGGAAATTGCATGGATTAGGCTGGGGACTGAGTCAAGGCTTGCAGCTTGAGGAGCCTAAAGACATTTTTCCCACATCTAAAAAATTTCAAACACAGGAAAGCACAGAGCGGCTCCCACAGCCCCATGGGCTTTCCTCTACTGCAGGTGAACCACGGACGGAAACTGAGCTCCACTGGGCCACCCTTCAAGTAGATGCAAAGTGACTGAACTCAGTAAAACTGCCTGGCAAAAGAAGCCCCTGTCAGGCAGGTCTATTAGGAGGAAAAAGACAAATTGGAGGAAAAGTTTCCTGTCTTCTATTTTAGATTTCCTTGCATGTGGTGTCATCTGCCCATCAGCCTCAGTTGCACCTCCCATCCTTCCAGCTTTCAAAGCTGTATCTGCAGCTGGGGGGAACTGGTTCAGTGCACAGTGTCTCCTGGTTCAACAAGCTGGGCTGTGATATGACTCAGATAGAAACCAGTTCTAAATGTAACGTACAAAAAGACAAAAGGCAACTATTGTACAACTGAAAGATGACGCATATGCTTTTACGTTGCATGTTACTGATTTTAATGGTACTGATGGGAGTTCTGGTACAGCTATTTTGGACTGCCAGCCTAGATGTATCACCTTGTTTTTTGTTATAAATCATTGAATAGTGTATATTAAAATGCAAATGTTAAGAAAAAGGTTGAGCTACAAGCGTACTTCTGAGAAAAATTCTTCTTAAAACCACGACCCTCAGCAGATGCCTTTGAGAAACAGAAGTTGCCTAATTAAGAGCAAACAGACAGTTAGCATTAAAAATGACAACATTTTAAAGTGCTTTTTTAAAGTATATTGAAGATAGTGTTACGAGACTTCCGATAAAATTTTGATCATACTCAATTCTAATGTGGATTCTGTCACTATCTTCCACAACACAACACAGCACGAAGACTCCACCATCTTATATCCACCCACTAGTACAAACACAACTCTGATTTTAAAAGGCACTGGAACTGCCAAGTTCCAATTTCCTTTTTTTTCTGGAGGATTTTGGCAGTATTTTTCTGACCTGGGATGTGACATGTCAATTCCAACTCTCTCTTCACCAACATGGTATTAGGATAAATGTTTTTGGATGGATGACAATAAAACCCTGTTGAAGAAAATAGACGTACGCTGTGATTTTTTTTTTTTTTTGGGGGGGGAAGTATTTCGGGTTTTTTGTTTGGTTTTTTTTTTTGTTTTTTTTTTGTTTTTAAAAAAAAAGGTGACATTAATATACCAAAGAAGAGAAAGATAAACTGCAAGGAGGTGTGAAGGGAGACGGAATATCTGAGGTGCTTCCAGTACCCTACCAAATGGGTTATGTAAAGCTGCTGTGTTCTCCTACAAGCAGATGAACTGGAAGTGCCCTGCTTTGACGTGTGCAGATGAATCACGGAGCTTGCAGGACTCCATTAAGCACAATTAAGCCACAATGCAATATGCCATCACTGCTATAATATATTACTCTGACTGTGTTAATGTTCTACTGTTACTGAGGAGTGGGTTTTCTCTTGCTAGACTCCACAGCAACACTTCCAGGTTTCAGCCATCTGGCTGCTGCTCTGAGTTTTTATGGCCAAGCTTTGTCTGTGAGGAACCTGAAAGCCTGGAAGACACATTTTTTGTTACACCATCGTGTTGTAACACATAGGAACCGTCAGAATAAAAGCAAACCTCATATTGTTCAATACATTCATTCTTTTGTTAAAAACATGCAGCAGTACTCAGGCCTTCTATCGTGTAAGTCTTTTGCATAACAGCAGCAATTACTGGAAGCAACTTACAGCAACAATGTAGTACCCGTTATATGCTTTTCGGAGAAAGCCATTAAATTAACTGAGCAGTGGAGCACTTCTGTATGCCACAGCAGGAGCCAGGCTTGTGCGTTTGACAGACAGAACCGAAATACTGGTGAAGCCGAGGTCATTACTTAAGCCTAACCCAAAGCAGAAGGAAATGATAGAGAAGTAACTGTAAACAAATTCAAAAGACACTTGCACAGTTTATACACACACCACCAATTTTGTTTTTTATTTCTGAGTCTGAAAGTTTTAAAGCACATATAAAAGGAGGAGAAACTTCTCCAAGTGCAATATCAAGAATGCAGTCAAATAATCATCAGCAAATTAGAGAAAGCAAGTCCAAACTGCAACAGGAACACTTGGCCTTGCCATACAGGCTGCATATTTTACACTCTGTCTTTTAGGGGGAAAGTGTAAAACGTAGTATTAAACTACACATTAACTCAACCACATGCAGAACTTAGAATCTGTACGTTCATCAAAGCTACTAGTTCCAGTACCTGTATCTTCTAAACTTAATAGTGTTAATGATTATTTTGGATCAACAACACAAGATGGAAATTGGAACCTGGTGACAGGGTTTCAAACAGGCTTTTTAAACTGTATTTTAGAAGCAGTTACACAGTCCTGGTAGAGACTGGACAAGCTTCTTACCTGCTTCTAGAGATGCAAAAATATTCCTCAGCAGCAAGTGGTGCCTTTAGACCACCTTTTGCCAAATGACTCATTCTCTTGCTGGTTCTCAACAATAACAATTTGTTGCTCTGTCTAGTGCCTTTCAAAAGCAGTGCATTCCAAGAAGTAGCAAATGTTTGTCCTCATTGTAATGCTGGGTAAGCCAAGGCATATTTTAACAGGGCGGCTTGCCCTGGTCATCCACAGCTTTGTGATTTAGTTCATTGCCATAGGCACTAGGTCCCACTGCCTGGCACCGGGGCTCCCCACCATCCCTTGTGAAATTAGCACCTGCTGACATGAGGGGGGCCTGTTACCATCAGAAGACCTTGCACTTGCCTGTATAGCTGGGTTTTCTTCTCATACTTGGAAGACAACTTGCAAGGATACATGACAAAAAGAGTTTGTTACACCGGCTAGTATACAATTCATACAAGATGCCTGTGTAAGGAGCTTAAGAAACAGTGCAGGCAATAGATCTCTGCAGCAATAAATCAGCTTTTCTAAAGAACAAGAAGAGATATACAAACTTGAAATATTCTTTCTTGGATGGCAGATGAAGTTTCAAAATGCAAGAACAGAGAACAAGATTTGCAAATGGCCATTAAAAGGCCTTTTCTCCTTCTATTCTCATGTGTACATCTCATGTTGTCATGTGATAATCCCAAAATATTAGCCCCTCACCCAGGTTTTGAGACAGTGGTCAACTACTTTGCTCTTTGCTGCTTGTTTGTATTGATCTCTAGAGAAAGTGTTTGAATAAAACAGAACTGAACATGAATTGCTGTTGCATCTTTCCCACTTCTCTTATGTTCCATCACGTAATTCACACTGCTTAAATTGCCTACACACAGTAGCACATCACAACATACAGTGAGTGAGAGCAAATGGCTCTAATTTGTGGAACCACCGTGCACATTCAGCTTACTTTGTGTTCTCCTCTCTATAAATAAAGGCATCGATGTGAAACCACGTGGATTCCTACACAGTAATCCCCAAAAATATTAACTTGGTATTACTAGCTTGCTGTCTTGAAGCTGATTTCTGTCCAACTTAACTAAGAAAAAAAAATCCGTAACAGCTTCAAAAGGTATGCCTTTTACTTAAAGAATGCAAAAAACAGTGCTACTTCATTTTTAACTACCAGAGTATCAGTGCTTTTTGACAGGTTTTTAATCTCTGCAATGACATTACATTGCAGGTCTTACTCTGGCCTCTCCTACATCAGTTTCAAGGAAGCCTCTCTTACGAGGGCAAAAAAACCCCATTGTCAAGATTATATTTTCACTCCAACAGGTAACAACATACATTAAGCAAATGCCTCAAGAAATGATGGAAAGATGCAAAAAACATAGCAACCAATTTTCTGGCTGCTGCACTCATAAGAGCTATTACACAATGAACACACGGAATAAATCAGCAACACTTAACAAAAACCAAAAACTCCCTTTCATACTGGGCACTCAGAACACCAGTCAGATTTTTAACCTAGAAACTTGTTTAACCTAGGGTATCTGTACAATTTAAATATTCATTCTGAAGCCATTAAAGGCAACAAAGTTAAACAAAAAATATTAACACATACAAAGACAGAGCAGACACATCACTTTCCTGTCCAGCAGTGTTCCTAAAATCTAGGAAACTACATTAAATTTGCCTTGGAACTCAATCCCAGACAAATCCTAAATTCTAGGAAGCTAATGCGTTAAACTAGGAGATGTAAACTGGGGAAATGACTGAGGCAGACTGGTGTAATGGCACTGATTCTGCAACACTTAATGAAACGAGTCTAGTCACTTCGGCAGAAACACACAGGCATGTGTCTCCCACGGCAATTAAGCCATGACATTTTCAAAACCTTGCAGAGAACAGGGCTGTGGCAGGGCTGCTCACTGGGCTGCAGCTCAGCGTGCGAGGTTATACAACCACCTGTCCTTCATCTCTGCTAAAAGGAAAACACACCAGGAGGAGCCCTCAATTGCACTCCTCATGTTAAGATTTGTTATTATTTCTCAGCTACCATCGTGAAAATGCTATAATCCAAAATAACCTGCTGTTTCAAAGGGCATGTTATGCTACACTTCGTTATTTGAGGGTTGCAGAAGTGTCCAGGAATACATGTTCAGAAGAACAATAAATAAATATGATAAACTGAAATAAATAAATTATTCTTCCTGCTGCTAGCCCTCTGAAGCCCCAGGCACCATTATCTCTATGACAGCTGAGCAGAAGGTGTGTTTCCCAAAAGTTATCTCTGTACTGAAAGTGAAAATTAACATTCACTGTTCCACAAGATCCTCAAAAATGAACAGTGTCATAGTATCCACACAGGACAGTCCATTCCACAAGCACTGGACAAGTACTTCTGTATCAGGCAGGTCAGATATCTATCACTATCCTCCAAAATTGAGCAACAACACCTGGGGGGAGGGGAGGCAGGGGGGAACAACCAACCAAACGAAAAAAGCTGTCTGTTTCGGCAAGTCACCAGCCTACATATACAGAACAAGTTGCCTCAGGCAATGTTGGAGAAGAAGGGGAGGCAAGCGTTCTGCAACAGCTGCATCTACTCAGCCCTGCAGCATCTTCAGCTTTTGGTGGTGAGAAACTCTGAATGCCACAGAAATTTTCCCATATTTTCTTGGTTGTTTTCATTATTCAAACAAGCCTCTGTGGTATTTATAAGCATTAATTTTTACTAAAATAAACTGACAAATGAACTATTAAGAGTGATGGCTTATGGTAAGAAGGCTGCTAGCAATTTAGTTCTTTAATACAGTGTCATTTTCAAAAGATGCCACACACAGATGTTCTTTTGGTCTTCTTCCTTTCACTTTTTTCACAAGAGTCAAACACCGTTGCTCACAACTATCCAATACTCTACTTCCCCAGTTTTTTCTCACTGCTCTCATATTATTCTGTTTCCCTGCATGACCAAAAAAACCCCTCAAATCCTGTGGGGATGAATTTTTGTCTTTACAGTAATGAAACGAAGCAATAAAAAACCCATGGACACTTGATATGTTTTGTGGATACGCTCTATGTTTACAAGGGCAGAAAAATTATGGGAGTGAGTCCATGTGATTAATGTATCAATCACACTGCTTAAAAATGTCAATACAATAGAACATTCTTCTCTAACTTCTTCCCCATAACTAAAGGCAACCAACATTAAAGCATGAAAAAATAAATACACACAACTTTTCATAATATACTCCTGGCACTTCATTATCCACAAGCTCCACAATTACTAAATTATCTTCCAGCCACATATTCCCTGTTCTGTATTCCTTAATATTATTCAATATAGAGATTAAGACAGTAGGATAACATAGTCACAGGTTTGACCTTATATTCCAGCTGTGGATATTCCACATCTGTATAATAGGTCTACTATTCACTTCCATAGGTTTGGAAAAACCTGTACAAAAAGGTTTCTCATTAAAGTACTGTGCACTAAGCCTCTGAAAACCTTGCTTCCATCTCAGCCTACTGATCACTCATGACTTCACCAAGTCTGTCTTACCCAAGGGAGCTTCTTGACAGAGAATAGAAAGGGACACAGGAAAACACACGACCACAAAAGCAATTGGAACAAGACATTCTCACAGGGAAGACAGCTGTCAATGACTCCTTCTGTACTAAGAGTTCAACATTTTTGAAAGCCTTTGTATTATGTGCCGTACCCGACGACTTCAGGTACAAACATCTGCTAAAATCTTGCTTTAAAAGCAGCTTTGTCTGGTTAATCTCTGATGCTACTTGGAGAAGGGGAACAGAAGGAGTATGCTGCTTCCACAGGCAGCCCTTGCATGACTGAGGAATTTCAACTCACTTCCCCAGGCCGCCCCTTAGTCATGCCTTGTGCTCACATGTATCCCCACAGCACAGCTGCTGCCACAGACAACTTCCACTTCCAGGCTAATGCTCATGTTTGTCCTCAGGGCTAAAATGATTTTGTATGTTACGAACAGCAGCAGCATGTTTCCTTACAGAGCTACTACGAGCTATGCTATATCCTGATAGAGTCATCTGTAAATATTAAAACATCTACTAATATCAGTCTAAACATCTTCACAAAAAAGCACAGCCTGGAACTAGTATGAGCCCTGGCTGCTCTTGTAAAGTGCGTGCTACTTGCATTATTGAAAGCTAGAGAGTAAGGAAATTCAGTAATACAGAAAGCTTCAAGCATAGAAGAAACCTCTATCAATACCTAAGATGAAAAAATAACAAAAGCAAATCTAGGACTCCATATCTCAGGCAAAATTTTATACCAAGCACCACACAAAAGATACTTGATATCTCTGTGCTGCAAGAAAAATTAATATATGTAAAGCTTTCTGTAATTCACTATCTTTTGCCTTTGAAGATAGATGCCGAAGCATGCAAAACATCTGATAACTTATTTGCCTCTGAGGTAATGAACACTTCTTTTTATTTACAGAAATATCCCTGTAAGTAACTTATTACTTAAGTCAGTCTCTTTTTTTTTGTAGTAAATTACATTTTTTTGTCTGTTCTTAGATCACTTATCTTGTTTTATTATTTTGCAGTGTTCACAGATGTTCAATATCTTAAAACTCACTAAGAGAGCTGAAAGCTTCACCGAAACTCCAATTTAAACAACCTTTCCTAAAGACAAAGAGAGCATTTATACTTGGAAGAGTGGGGCAAGGTGGGATGATGACTCAGTAGCAACAGGCAAAAGCAAACACAGCACTGTTTCATCTCCTTTTTCAACAGATGCTGGGATGACAACGAATCTGATGACCATTTGGCCTTCACTGTGAGACTAAACATGCTCTTGCCAATCAATTTGCAATGGATATGTATGCATGTAAAACACCTCTGAACTCCAAACAGCTTAGTGAACAAAGCCAAATTTGTATGTGGAAACAGAGGAAGACAGAGCCACAGAGTCTATCTAAAGGAAGACTACCTCTCTAGTACAGAACATAGCACATCATGGCAACATGTTTGCTTGCAAACAAACCCAGAGTGACTCTGCACACATGGTCCCTTCTTTTAAAGTACGCTGTATTGGCAGCTGCTGTAGAGCTGTCAGTCCTTCAGTTTTCACTTCAGTTAGCACAGAGATCCACATGAATGATAAAATATTCACCAACGTATCTAGCCTTTTTCTTAAAGTGGGATTATATAAATACTCCCTTTCTGAGTCAGAATAATCTTCACATCTCATTCTGTTTCCAGTATTTTAAACACAGCATGTTCTCAACGTAGAAACCCACTAAGAATACACTGCCGTCTTTGTTTTGGGTTGCAAAAGTTTTATTGCAACAAGTCTCTGGTTAAAGTATTCTTTGGCATCTTCAATACAGACCTGGGTGGTAGGAGTTAGTGATCCCTGAAGAGATCAGTATATTAAGGCAAGAACCTCACCTAGGGAATAGTGACTGCAGAGAAATGGCCCCCTACAGAAGCTAAAAAAAAAAACAAACCAAAAAAAACCCCAGACCATTCTGAATTAACTTTGAAGGATTTCATAGCGTTAAAAAAGACAAATGTCCTTTGACATTTGTTCTCACCAATGATCACAAAGCTCTGCAGAAAGCAATATATTTGATGTATAGCGCAACAGACAATCACCCTTCAGGTTTCCCCAAGCCCAGCTGACTTGCCTGTAACCAAAGGCTGAGTCAAAACAACCAAGATTACAGTCCAAATACAGAACCGCTTGGACTCATTGAAAGCCTCATTGAACCAAAATCTTTGTGCGCAAAGTCATTCACTGATGTAAGAGCTTCTCTACATTTTGAAATCCAACAGGTGATAAAATATAAGAAATAAAATATTTATACTATCAGAACACTGTCTTGGCTGCCCATTGTCTTGCATTATTTTCCTGTGAATTTATAATCTTTAAGACATCTGTTATCTCAAGCTGGCAAATAAAAGAATCTCAAGGAGGAGGCAAGCAAATTAATCATTTATCATTTGCCCTCTCTCCTCCTTACTGCTTCTCTGCTGATTTCAAATGATACAGGAACAGTTATTTATAAAAGGCACCATTAATATCTTCTAGTCTTGAACACACATTAACTGATTGTTTTCTCCTACTCATGCCACATGCCCTGATTTCCAGGGCTGCATTTACCTCTTAGTTACCGTGCACATATTCAGATTTCTCATTGTTTTAATCTTTGGTCTACATACATATATCCTTTGTTTTAAATGACTACTGTGCAATGAAAGTGAGAAATAAAGTACTGACAGCACGATCAACCAAATACATTTTTTAAGACAGGCAACTGAAAATGAAATTGCTCCAGTGCTGTCCAGCGTGGGAGCTATGTGGTGATAAAACAAATACATGTAAGCCTTCAAAAGCTTCTCTGTTTAAAGCTGCCAGTTAAAGGATGCAATGCATTACTGGGACCAGCCAACCACATGACAGTTCCTTGAGCCATCTGTGCGAGAGATGCTGTTCTAACAGAAGAGCACTGGCAAGAGAGGCAGACATGCTTGAGCAATGTTTGACACTGCATTATAACAAAACCTCTTTGACCTTCCAGTCTTTCTGCATCGGCTAATGGACTCTGTGGCCAACATTTACTCATGTTTGCTCTTTCAGGTGAGTTCTCACCTCATCCACAATACACTCCTCTCAGCCTTTCCTGACATCCTCTTATCCTTTCCACATTTACCTTTTTCTTCCATGTATAATGACACTTCTAGAGCATTCCCCTCCAAAAAGTCTTTGTAAATACAGAGTAGTAAGTTTGGCATTTTGAAAAAGTAGTCTGAGACACGGTGTGGCTTCATTCTGCAATAACGTATGGCTTCTGCCTTGAGCATTCAAGACTATAAGCTCCTGTCTGTACAGCATCTTCCTATTTGGCCAGCAACCAGAAAAGCAGGAAAGCCTGGATTTCACTGGACCAGGACTGGACTGGGATCTCTAGTTGGTAATGGGATATAGCTAATGTTTTTCTTACTTAAAAAACAAAACAAAACAAAACACTGGGAAGGTGGTCAAACACTGGAGCAGGTTGCTCAGAGACACTGTGGAGTCTCCATCCCTGGAAATATTCAAAATCCAGCTTAACATGGTCCTGGGCAACTGGCTCCAGGTGGGCCTGCTTGAGCAGAGGGTTAAACTAGACCTTCAGAGGTGCCTTCCAACCTCAGCTATGCTGCCACTCTATTTTAAGGCTACCCTTTAAACCCCCTATGCCCCATGATTCCGTATTATTTCTCTGCTATTAATCTTCCTTGTCTACATCTCGATTGCTAAAATCCAACCCAGCTGCTCTGAGGCACCGTCCTTCTTGTGAGTCAGCCTCTGACAGGCGAAAATGCTGAGAGCGAAGTATAGTATTGCAACTAGGTGTGAGCTGTCAGCAAACCTGCAGAAAAATTTATTTCATATATTTGATGCCTTTCCTTGTTTACAAACCTCATGTTAGTACAACCCATCCTCCAGCTCACCAGGCTGAATCAAACTCCCTTAGGATCTTATCTACAGTAAATGTCACTTGGGATCAGACAGCAAATACTAGAACTGCAGACTACGAGGACTGGCATTTCACTAGGGAGCTGCAGAGAGCCTCTCTTTAGCTCTTTTCATTCCTCTTTGCGTGTTAACCAATAAGACTTCCATTTAGGTAACTGAAATACAAGGGGAAATGAAGCCTTCATCATTACACCAAAAATATTCCAGAGCTACTGTTTATTTTTATTCTTAACTTCAAAGAGAAATCAGGAAGATAAACTTCTGCATTTTTGCTTCATTTTATATTTTGACAAAGGTGGCATAAGATGAGTGAAGAATTGTTTTGTGTGCTTAGAAATATGCAAAACTTGTATGTATATATCTGCATATTATTAAATTATGTAATCTTTGAATGAGGAACAGGTCATCCAAAAGCCTCTAAAAGTTGTTTCATAAGCAGCAGAATTAATGAAGCTTGGAGAACCATGGACTGTACACAGTGCCTTCTAATAATCTCAACCTATACCCACTCCCACCACCCCTTGCCTCAGCTTCTGCTTGTATCCTATACAAGCACGCCTAGGAAAGTGCTAGTATGTGCTGGGACCGCTACAGAGCAACACAGTTACTGACTGACTGGCCAGCACACCTATGTGACTTGGCCACTGGTTGCTGCCTCTCAAAATTGAGATTTTCATTCAGTTAGGAGCAGTAATTTGTCATATTCCTCCATTCAGCTTTCAATTTAAAATGACTATTATGTTCCTATAAATGCATTAAAGACTGTCCAAAGAGTTCAAAAAAAGCAAGGAAAAAATGAACAGATGCTCTCAAACAAAATTTGTTCCATTAAGAAACTGGAATAAAACTCCTAGTAACAAAGGCATCCAGATTGTCACAGGACGACACTCTCTTTGCTATTTGATTGCTACTCTCTTCCCTTGTATGCAAGCCAGCATTTGAACGCAGCTCCTTTGCACTACATTAAGAAAGGGAGTTGGGGCATATGCCAGTCACTTCCTGCAGATGGCTTCCCGGGAGTGGCACCTGGAACAGCAACATGGGGGCTACGTTCCCCATCTCCCTGAACACTCTCTGCCTCCTGGGAGCTGCAGTTACCCCCTTCATCAAGGGTGGATAGCTTGAAGGGGAATGTAAACTTCTTCATTTACGTGGCCTGTAGGGCAAATAGCAATCTTCTCAGAATGCAGGAATGTTAGCAGAACCCATTTTACACTTTAAATAAATTAGACTCACAAAATGACATCAGAGCCTTCACATTCTGAAATTAGTTTTATAATAGGTTTCCTCTAGGATCTGAAAAAGGAAGTTTTCATGAAGATATATGGCATCTATGAAGAACCTATTTACAACAAATTTGTCTTTTTCTCCCCAAGACCTCAGTTACATTTTTATTTCAAAAGCAGCTCTATCTACCACACTACATTTTGGGTTTTAGTAACTAGACAAGAGTAAGGAAGAAAATAAAATTCTCATAGCTTTCTGTACTGTGTGCAAATCAGTTGTCTGCTTTCCCTGAATTTATTAAAAAAATATTCCTCAGAGCAGTAGTAGCTTCTCTACGTTAGATCCAGTATTTATGTTGAAAAGGTTAGGTGGAAATCTAATGTATTCTGCAATATCTTACATAATGAGATAGCTAGTGAAGAGCTGCCTCCACTACAGCATGGACTACAAAGGCCAGAAAGTGTCCACTCCTACACTGAATATCCTCTTGTCCCAAAGATGATGTAGCATGCATTATGTTTCCAAATAAACTTGAAATGACCACTTGAACAGTGAGCCACTCTTGCACTAAGCAATGAATTCTGGTGCACAAATGGTGGGGAAGCCCTAGAGCCCAGCAAAGGCAGATATTTCAGCCAAACTTATGCTCTGGATTTTAATCACTCTGACCCCTTCCAGACATGTTCTGTTCACACTTTCATTCCTAGTTTTATGGCACAGAATTTCCTACAACCTGACTGCAGAACATGTGCTTGTTGGGGTTTGTGTCTTTACATTAAAAGCTTGTCTGCCTTTTAATTTCCATAATTCTATTTTCTACATGTGACATGGTAACTTCCCATATAAAATTCAGAATAATAAGTGATTAACAAATTAAATATTCTGTCCCCTAGTCAAGGGACCTATTGTCAACCATCTTTCTAATGATTTTAACTTATCTTGTATTTTCAGCTTTTTGATAGTTTTCAGTGGGTTTTAAGTTAGACACTGGAAGATTTCTACCCAGAAATAACACAGTCTTACTACATTGTGCTAAATGCCAGCTTCTAAACTGTACATAATCCCCATTGCTCTCTGTTGCTTTGCTTTCTGCAAGTCTCCCTCATCCAGATTTCCCCCCTCCATGACACATCTGGGCATGTCATGCTTGCATGACTCTTCACTCTAACACCCCTTGGCTCTGCCACTAGGGTCACAACCATTTCTGCTTCTGACAACGGGAGCAGTGATGACTTCATGCCACTTCTGACCTGTGCAAGGATGAAACTTCTAGCCAAATTAATCCTGAAATCCAGTTGCACAGCTCTCCTAACTCTGTCCAAGGATGCACCTGCACCCAACCCCCTACTGAACCTGCCACCAAATTTTTCCTTAATACTTATCTTTTATACCCCACAACAGCATTCACACAAAGTACTGTGTGAATATCCCCACGCCTTAGCATTGGGCCACCTCTACAAACTTCCACCAGGATGCTGCCTAAGACTCCTTAATGTCATGTTAATCAACCTGCTAGAGATCTCCATGCTGAACTGAGCAATTTCTTCTAGTTTACTGTCCCTCTCTCTTTTTGTTCTATTTTTCTGAAACAAGAGTTTTCCAGCCTTCTGGTATCAGGCAAGGTGAATAGCCTGGTTTCATACCTTGCCTTCTTGCCAGCCTTTTCAGTGGCATCTGTACACCCATCACTACTTGTCTGCTCACCTTCTCCTTCTGAATCATACAGTCTGTTACAGAACTATTGTGTCAGCTGATGCATTTGTGAAATAATATTACTTTTATTTGTGAAAATAAAAGTAATTTAAAAGTACTCAAAATGTACTTTGTGCATTTGAAAGCACTGTATCAGGTTTACTATTTTTCTGGCACTATTGTTTTCCATTTTTTTAGTGGGTTTTTCATGCAGTGTGTAAGAAATGTCAATTTGCATAGAAATAAAAATGTAACTCAGGCTGACAGGGCAATTTAGGTTAAAAGGAACTTCTTAACCTCCAAATAATTTAAAAAAAAATCTGTCTGGGTTTAAAGTTTGTAATGTCTCAATGTCTTTTTTTGTTTTGCTGGGATAAACACTATCTCTTCCTAAAAATAGCTGTCAAGTTCCTCTTGTCTTTTCCATTACACTTGTTACATGAATGAGAAGTTACCTCCTCAAAGTTAAAAGCTGTGAATAAATAGGCTGCTGGCTCGTCAGTTGTGTCTGTAATGAAATCTATCTCCAAAAGGTTCTGCGGTTACACCATAAAGAGTGGTGAGGGGAGAAGGATTCTGTATAAGAAGGGTTGTGTATACAATGGCAATGTTGTTTTTTTGGTACACTGACCAAGCCATACACCTCTCCAGTACCAGAGAAAAGTGAAGAGAAACAGTTGACCATTCAAACTGACCAGATGGCATCTGTTCACTTTAGCAGTTGATATGACCAAATGACCACAAACCATCTTTGAAAAAGTTTGACAAACCATCACTCTCTCATAGCACTTTTAGAATGCTTTTCATCAGCAACTAAACAAAAGGCAAATAACTGCCGCTCCCTCTGCTTCTCCCTGTTCCTGTGACTCCTTGCCATCCTGTCAGATGAAGTACTCGTGCAGCAGTGTGAGGAGGCAGACAGTGAACTGACCCAATATTAAAAACAACCTCCGCATTTTTCTTGATGGTTTCATGCTGACCCCGATCATTCTCCTAATCTGACCCATGATGCAGCCAAGCATCTGTACCAGAATATGGGAAGAAAAAAACAGGAAAGACAGCTCTTTTTTTGGTGGCAGTGCTAGCTTAACAAGTTTTAGAAACTACGGCCTCAGGCTAACCTTTCAACATTTATTGCTTTTATTTTCCGCTATTCTATTTGCTCAATAGCTGCCAGGCATGTGAGTGAATCTTTTCGTTTTCTTTAGGTCACTGGAGCTTTTTTTTAAATTTAAATCATTTCCTGGACACTTCCTGACCTCTTATGAATTCCCAGAAGTAACCATGACCCATGTAATTTGGGCTAACACTATGCTGACTCAGGAGTCTAACAGAGAATTCCTAGACCTGAAAAAATACCAATTCTTACGATTGTAGTTGCACAAATGAAGCAATAATGGCTGACAATGCATCTTGCTTTTGCAGAGCTAGATACCAGACTACATAGATGAGGGACATCTGGAATCCGTCAGGAGCCAAAGAGAAGTCTAAACAAGGTACATATGGTACTAATGAAGTCAGGAAATATAAAAATACAGCATTTAAAGTTATTTAAAATTAATGGAATACCTGGTGCTAATGACTGAAGCTTGTGGCTGCTTAAATGTATACGATGGCTTAAATTCAAGCTACTGGACAGCTGGGATGCTACTGTACCCTGTTTGATCACTAAACACAGCATTATCCCTATTGTCTACTGTAGTGCACTACTCAAGAAATCTGAGCAATGAATACAGTGCCAGGCTGAGCATTGTATGGGTACAAAGCTCACGATATCTGATCCCTTGAGAAAACAGCATCAGAAGCAGATTCTGCAGCAGCCAAGTATTTCTGAGGGGAAGCAGCTATATCCTGGGCTGACACTGGTGGGCTGGGGTTCTTGTAGGTGCCAGGGCTCTCTGGAATAGTCTGTGGAGTAGAGCAGCAGATTTATGAAGATGCAGACACAGCAGATGCTATAGTAACAGCTAAAACCACGAGGGGCTTCACTGAGGCAGTGCAGCCCAGGCAGAGGACTGTGCTAGTGGCACTACACGCCCACTGACTTCCAAACTCATTCCCAGCTAATTTGGGCATTTGCAGGGAGCTACTTCTCACCATGACGACCTCTGCCCAGCCTCCTCTTCAGTTTCTAAATAAAGTCGGTGCTAAAGTTAGGAAATAACGGCTTTTGCTCTGTGACAGATAATAATAATGTTTCATATCACAATCTTGTGCTTGGGGCCAAGAATCAGCGATCAGCCACTTGTCAGCACTTCCATGTTTCACTCCCTTGTCAAGCACAACCACCCTACCAATGAGCTTGAAAACTAACCATCATCAGCAATATGCTTTGAATTTTTAAAGAGGATGATACTACAAATTAACATCAAACAAGAAGCGGGCACAAACACGTATTTATAATTGAAAAGAGAATGCAGAAAGATATAGAATAGGAACTACTGCAAACTACCAGTGCATCTTAACTCTGAAATAACATTAGATAGCAGTGAGACAACCTAAAAAAAATCGGTAAACAGTGCAATACATCACAATGCACCACTAACAACAGCACAACTTTCCATGCTGTGAGCACTTTGATAATGGTGGAGTAGACTGCAAGGGAGGAAACTCTGAAATAAGATAAAACATGCATGAAACATTCAATTAACAAAATTTAGGAAACTTCATGCCAGTAGAAACAAGAAATATACCTTTGCAGGCGTAATATCTTTTTACTCAAGTCACTGCACCTACATAATACAGGAATCTGAAAACTGAAAGCCTACATAGCTAATATTGCCACCCTACTCAGAATAATCCAAGCCATGCCTTATCAACACTGTCTGATACCTCTATGTGTTTTTAAAATCAAGTTTAAAAAAGCTAACTTCCCTAACTTCAGGGGCTTTTAACCAGATGAATCAAAATATTTCACACTGCATGCGAAAAACAATTAAAATGAATGCAGCAACAAGTTCATTCGAGGCCTGTCACTTTATCAGAAGGAAGATTCTTAAAGCCTGCATCAATTCCTGGAAGTAAAATGTTTCATAGAATCTATCACAGATCATAAAACAGCACAAACAACGTGCCTTATGGGCAATACTTTCCTATAGTTTCTTGTCACCTGCAGCCAACAGCAAAGCTTTACTTAAAGCACTGTAGATGTAGCATGCGTGCACATGGGAAAGGGAGTAGGGCAAGGCAACAACAGGCGAAAAACACCTGCGTAAAGCGCATTCAGAGTTAAATCCCCCCAACAGACGCACAATCCTAACCAAACCCCAGACTGGCAGCTGGTTCACTGAGGTCCCTCCCACTGCATACTTACAAGCAGAACTCTCTGCTCAGCTCTCCTAAACCACCAAGGCACTGACAACCTTTCCCACCAGCAGTGACAATTCATTTTTGCTGTGTACATTCTTGCCACTGTCTGCAAAAGTTTATCCTAGTTTGGGTTTATAAATACCATCCCAACAGAAGAAGCAGCTCTTGAATAACAACTGTCATTTCCTTCTGGTCTGAATAGACAGAAGTCAAAAAGTTTCCTGCACTGAAGTGATTCAACAGCAGCAGAACAAGTCACTCTATCCCAGTGCAGAGAGCACAAGCATGGAGATGTTTTTAAAAAATACAGTCACAGAAAAAAAGTACAAAGGCATATGTTTACATTAAACTTTCACATACATCTAAAAACCTTCTTTACAGAGAGGTGCTTACAAGGTTAAGAACAAATTTTCAGACCAATCATTTATCCAGATTACCTAGGTCTTCAATTAATGTCACATGACACCGCAAATTTGAAGGAGACCCAAGGGAGCTGTTGATAGGCCCTGCTTCTCACCTACAGCCCCAGAAGGCATTCAAAGGTTTTTATGGTTGTCATAGGACCAGAAACCTCCAACTGCCTCGAGACGCTGATTAGTGCCATAACTTAGCTGATTAGTGCCATAACTTACCGTAGCAAGGCTGGCTGTTATCACTACCTGCAGGCGATGGGGAAAAGACGACAACAGCCGCACAGCCCTGGTTCCAGCACAGCAGGGAAGGCTAACACCAGCTCCCCGTCCCCATAAAAGTAACACAGCACCATCCCAGCCACCATCCAAGCAAGTAAAGTTTGCAAGCAAAGGAACTAAAACGCTTGAAAAAAATTATCATTTTTCCATGTATCCTCTACAGGCTGCATGTATAAAACAATATCCAGTTTTGACAATCAAAAGGGAACTTTACCAAGAAGAGATCTTTCCTCTAGCATGGGATAGAGTCCTTCTCATCTGCCTCCAGAAAAAAATTGTTAAACCACTACAGATCGCACACACCACACACACACACCAAGTTTCTTTCCGGCTGCCCCCCACATGTCCAGCACACACCAGTGACTTTTCCTGCCTCTTTAAACTGATATCAGCGCCTTACAGTGCAGCGCAGCTTACCTGAAGGCAAAAATTATCCAAGTATTTATTTTCAATAAACAGTACATTTAAAGGAAATGTGTATTATCTGAGACGCTACTTATGCATATGCAGATATGGTATTTAAACTCAAAGAATAAATATTTTGCTGAATTCCAGTTTCCTGTACCATTATTTTTTATGTCTCATTTTGGGTTTATGTCATATGTTGTATGCATATTCTAACCTTAATAGGCTGAGAAGTATGTTCTTGTGTGTATTTGTGTAAACTGTATACTGATTATACACCAATTAGCTGATCTTAAAAACATAAAGGATTTTTTTTCATGCTTGGTTTAATTTATCTGAAGTTGGCAGTATTTGCAAGGGAACACCAAAGCCTGTCTATGGAGGAGGCCTTGATGTATAAACAGCAGAAAGATAATCTAACCAAAAGACAGATTAATGCCTTTGAACTTCCTGTGTTTGAAAGGAAAACCAAAGCTGAGCATACTGAGGGTCAGATACCTCATCAAACACATAACTGGCACACAACAAAGGCAGTCACTTGCACTAGATTTAGTAATAAAAGATTTTATGAAGGAAATGTTGAGGTTTGCCTTTCTGTTGAAAAATAGGACCAGAAACACAGCTTACATACATCACTCAAAAAACTCAAGAGTCGACACACTCATACGCTGAGTCTCCATCAGCTTGTCTTTTTAATAAATGCGGTGTCTCTTTGTATCCTAATAGTCATAAAACTACTGAACCAAATGATGAAGCATTTTTCTTGTAAAATAATCTTCCAATTTCTCTAGTTCACAAAAATAGACTTAAATCTCAGTTTTGCATACAACAGATTCGTTATTTACTCGTAACATAAACCTATTATATCATCAAACCTAGTTTCACAAAACTCCCCATTTTAGGGCAGGATGCAAATTCTCTTCATTATTTAAATGTAGGGTGGAAGGTAAAAATAAATAATTCTCAAGAGAACTAGAAAAAAAAAAACATTTCCTTGCTTACAGTGTTTGGCTCTTGTAAAGAATATGTAACACATGATGAGCTGTTCCAGATTTGCTGGCTTGAATAACCTCAGTGCAGGCTGCATTTACAGTTTATATAAAACAAATACATCTGGCAAAGTAATATATCTTTTCCTCAAATATTTTACTTGTATAACAATTGTTGTTAGTTTACTTAAAAAATACAGCCTACCAACTCCAGTTCTCCAATGTGGCCTACACAAGTGGGCACTATTCCCAGATACATAAAATAGCGCAATGAATAGGATACTTAAAAATAGGATACTTAAAAATCAGAATGAAACTATCCTAAAATAAGCCATAGCCATTTAACAGTTAAGGTCATTATGTGCATGTTTCCATTATGTCCCTTTATACTAGGATGAAGATGGTACTGAGCTTAAGACAGATCTGAAACAGTTGCATAACATCAGATCCGTCTGCAAATTTTGAAAGTTAACTTAGAAAAGATGGAATTTCACCATGTTGGAAAAGTATTAAAAAAAAAAAAAAATAAAGTTTTTTCCTGTTTCAAGACCTGAATGTAATTTTCTTACAATATTAAATAATAGTAACAATAGCAATAACTTCACTTTTTTCAAACAATCTGAAAATGTTCTCAGGGAAGAAAAGGCCTTCTCAACCTGTCATTACCAGGGTGCAACAATGCCAATTTTAAATAGAAAAGAGGATATTTAAGTCAGTTTTACAGAAAAATTAGAACAACAGTTCTATATGCCAACCAAAAAATCTGGAGCAGTGAAAAAATACACTAAAAGACCCATGCCTGTCCAGGAAAGGATTTTCTTGGCATAGGAAATGTAGTAAGAAGCAAAAGAATGATCCCTCCCAGGTCCTGGCAAAGGATATGCAAGCCAACCACAGCTGACAATCGTACAGCTTCAGAGAGGTCATTCAGTGCCATGGCCTTTTTCCCTGTACAGGGTCTGAAAATGCAGCACCTGAAGCACCCATCAAAACTAGCCTAGACCTGCTGCAGCCCTGGGAACTGTCAGGGAAAGCACAAGGACTTAATGTTTCCCTAACCCCATCTCTACACTCAAGCAAATGGTCCTTTTTTCAGCCTTTCAGAGGTGAAGCATGAACTCACTAGAATGCTGTATTAAAATGCTCAGTTTCCTAGATGGTAACTGCCATCACTACCATGCTACAACAGATCTCAACGTCTTTCTCAGGTATAAAACCAGGTTTTGCCAATAGGCAGCCTGAGGCAGAGACACCTAAAATATCTCAAAGTTCAGAATAATTTTGGATATGCCACTGTAATAAGTCAGAAAAAAAACCTCTGCCTATCTGAAAAAAAAGTCAATACATATTAAGATACCCGACCTTGGAAATTAAAGTGTGGCAATTTGGCCATTATTTCTTGGGTGTAGCCCTAACTTGTAGATCGTACTTACAACCCTGTAAAGAGAGGAAATATCCACAAATATTAAGTCTCACAAATACACCAAAGCCAAGAGCAACACAGTTCCCTAAATTATGTCCACCACAGCACGCATTTCTACTGCATGTTTCCCTTGGGTCACTAGTATTTGTGGTCAGCAAGAAAGGATGAGAAATGTTCCTTATTTCGCTTCCCCCAGTGAAAAGCAGACAAAATCAAATCCTTCCATCGTCACCTGGTCTTTATAACAAAAACCTGAATGATTCATGGATGGTGACCTACAACTAATAACACCACAATCAGTTGCCACACTCACTATGTAATGGAAGCACTAACCCAGGTAGGATACTACAGGTGGTGTTATGCCAACTTTAAATTGTTCCTGGATTATATCTGTAATCAAAAGAAGTAACGTCCATTACTTAAGTTGTGAAATAAGCCTTTACAAGAGGCATTTCAATTTACACTCATTTTATTATAAGAACCTCTAATTTCAATACAGTGCTTAGAAATAATTAGCATGAACAAACAACATATAAAGTTGGATCCTAAATATCTTTTTTATTCAGAAATCCATTCTTTTTCTGTTAGCTACTTAGATGCTTCTTACAAATAATTTAGCTATTGCTCTTGAACACCACTGCTGGACACTTGTCGATATTCATCAAGGAAAACTCTCTGCAAGCCAAAAACCCAAGAGGCCAAGATTCTTCTGCTGAAAATGTAAATGCCTGCTAAAGTGCTGCCACTTAAATTAGGCCAAACAAGTTAAGTAGTAAAACTAAGTGATGTAACACCACAGCGGTAGAAAAGCACTTATCATCATCTTGGTAGTAGAAACAATACCCCAGCATGGAATGCTTTACTCCCACATCACTGGATTTGCTCTGCAGTTCCAAGCAGCAAGATTACATTGCCCAAGCAAATAAATAATACTGCCTACTATTTTTCACTGCTGAACAGTGGCTGAAGACCTTTAGATGCATCCCTCTCCTCCTCACTTCCTAACAACAGAGAGGAAAAAAAAAAAAAGGTATTCTCTTTCAGGTTAGGTCACATCCTGTGATCAGTAAACAGATTGAGGTAGGCTTTAATAAAAAACACAGCACAAGAACACTTGAAGGAAAGAATCCCTGTGGCATTTAGGGCTCCTTCTGCAGTACAATATTGCAACACTTTCCACAAGGAGATTTGCCACATAGATCTTAGAAGACTCTTTCTTACTGAACACAACAGTAGCTACTTGCTTAGCTGTCCTCGCTTAAACTTTGGCATCATGCTAAAATTTACCCCAGAAAAAAAGAGGGGAAGCTCTCTTGACTTTGTTATACTCTATGCATCCTTAGCTGTACTACTAGGGTACGGCATGCTGCAACTGTCTGCCCTGTGGCAATAGGAACAGCCATGGAGAAGCAACCCAAATGAAAAATTCACTAATCCTGACACTATGAGGAGGCAGACATGGGAAGTGCAATCATCAAATGAAATCCAACACAATAACATCCTAATATGAGATCTGCTATTTCCAAACCTAACCCCTTCCTCAAGCTACAGATCTTCATGTTAGTCTTTTCTTCTCTCCTTTCAATAAATATGAAGTTTTGTATTCTCAGCTAGAGACAGAAAAAGAGAACTTCCTTTATCTTCTGAAGCCTTTAAAGCTTCTGAGCCACAGGGAAGAAAAAGGAGGAGAAAGCCTGTGCTCTAAGTATCTTATTTGGAGTGTTATCCCCTTGTGACTGAACTGAATCTCTGCATCTGCCACAGCTATTAGCCTTCTGCAAATAGCAGCTGAAACAATATGGAACAGACCTGGTCCCTAGATAATTTCCCAATTACTTATACGGTTCTGTATAGCAGCCATGAAAAATAATAATCCTGGGTGATTTAATTCTGCTGTTGCTTGAAAAACCTATGACCCAAAGCAGAAATGTTGGATGCGTCTCCAGATTCAAGATGACATTGCAAACTCAAAAGACAAAGCCTTCCAAGATTTATTTCCATTTTTTTCTTTCAGAGGACATTACTCCTTGAGAAAGAGGTGGTGACTACTCCCCTTCACATTTTAAAGAAAGTCATACATTTTTCGGAAATTATTAAATCTTCCTCACTTGCAGTTGCAAACTTTAGGTTTAAGACCTCTAGTCAAACTGCCAGCTCAAATACAATATTCACTGATAATACAGAACAGGAAATTTCCATATGCATAGTCCTAACAGTATAGAAGACATACCAAAATGGAAACTACATTACAGCAATGATTAATGACAGCAGATTATTCTGTATAAGACAGCAAAAAAGAATCTGCCCAGTGAATTCTCCACAAAAAATACAGCCCGTGTCTTGCACATAGCCAATTGTCCTCCCACAAACAAATGGGAGCATAAACACAACCTAAAGAAAAAAACCAGCTTTTATCTTGCCATTTTTTTGTTTTATTCTGATATTTTTGGAGCAGGAGGGGGAGCTAGGAAAAGAGACAGAAAATCTGGAGTCTCATTTTGGCAACTCAAAACCTTACATAGGAATCTGCACTGGGAGTCAAGCCAGACATGAAGAACACACATTCCAGTCTGAAACAGAAGACAGTGATAGACACTTCCCAGGAAACTAATGTGTTAAGCTTTATCTTTTCCACTTTTTTTTTTTTTTTCAAACTTCTCTGTCAGTAACCAATGTCTGTCCCAGACAGAACACACATGAATGTGGACTGACATCACTGTGCAAGAACTTCCATATATGCAAGCTGTCAGCTCCTTACTTTAATAAGCTTTAGTAATCATCTCATACAGCTTTCCTTAATTAAATATATCTAGAAAGGATTTATTTAAGAAGAAAGGGATGTCTGTGCAAATTAATGTGGAAATATTAGACATAATACATGTATCCATATGCTAGGCCCAGAGGACGATGAGGTTTTTTTATTATTATTCCTGCTATGCCTTTACAGTTAAATTGACTCTAGCTTTATTTCTAGAAACAACGAAATGTCACATTTAGTTCTTTTAAAGGTCTGAATTTAATCTGCATGTAATCTTCCATATACTATACCTTTTTTGTTGGTTCTAATAATTGTCTCAGACAACAGTAAAGGGCTTCCATTGGAAACTTCATTTATAGGCTTCTCTGGTGGTTTGTTGGCAATATTTTCTTTCTTCATGTCCTTCTTTATTTCCTGCAGAAGTAAAGGCAGGTGGAGAGGGAGAAGAAAAAGAAGAAACAGTTAAAAAAAGGTATTACAGAATAATCTAAATCTCAAGCTCCTGAAATTTCTTAAAAGTTCTCGTATACACCCCTGCCTATTCTAATGCTACCTCAAAAACTCTCCATAAGTTGAAATGCCACAAAATGAAAGTCGTTTTCAGTAACTCTTCACCTCATCCAACCAATACTGGCTTTTTTTTTTTTTTCTTTTTAAAAGAGATCAACTTCTCATTTATGTGTGAAAATTGTAGGACACCTTTGCAAATCTCTTACTAAAGATCACCAAAGCTGAAAGGTGGGGGGAAGACTTCTCAATTTATCCATCAATTAGCTGTACATTTGATGCACAGGGCAGAACCGGGTTCAGTGCTCCTGCTGTAAAGGCAGCTAAATCTGCTTCCCTTCTGTTGAGAAGCCCACAGAAACAACCACCATAGCAAGAAGAAAAATATTAACTAGGAAAATATGACAAATTCTACCATAATTGGCAGAAGCTTATAGAGAGCTTGCTGTCAGAGTCATCGCTCTGCCCACTACTAAATGCAGGGACACCTGATGTGGGAACTGATGCACTAAAGTAACAACAATTTGCTTATAACCATGTACCAAAAAAGTAAGGAGAAAATAAGTTAAGTTTTAGCTCCAAGCTTTGTCCTAGGTCAGAGCTGCAGAGCCATGCAGGCTGGGAGGGACCTCAGCAGTCTCTGCTCCAATGTCTGGCTCAAAGCAGGGCTACCTCTTGGATCAGACCAGGCTGTTCAAGGCTCTGCCCAGCGGGGTCTCGAAAACCTCTGAGGACAGAGACTGCACAACCTCATGAGCAACCTGCTCCACTGCTTAAATGCCCTTACAGTGCCAAAAATTTTCCTTATATCCAGCCTGAAACTTCATCTTCAAGTGCCATGTTCTCTTTCCTGTCCTCCCCACCAGGCACCACTGTGAAGGGCCTGACTCTGCCTCCTGGATAACCTCTTTGTGTCTATTGGAAGGTCCCCCCAAAGCTGTCTCTTCTCCAGGCTGAACAAGTCCACCTCCTCCCTAAGCATCTCCTCACAGGGCACATGCTCTAGCTTCCGCAACCACAGAACTTGCTCCAGTTTATCAATGTCTGCTACTAGTGGACTCAAAATGGGATGCTGTATTCTGGACGTGGACTAGCAAGTGCCAGATAAAGGAGGGTTATCACTTCTCTAAATGTGCAGGCTGTTAATGCAGCCCAGGATGCTGTTGGCCACGTTTGATGCCAGGGTACACAACTGGTTCCTGTTCAGCTTGCTGTCCA
The DNA here is from genome assembly GCF_000699245.1 of Pterocles gutturalis. Lineage (NCBI taxonomy): Eukaryota > Metazoa > Chordata > Aves > Pterocliformes > Pteroclidae > Pterocles > Pterocles gutturalis. Next base: position 26,404 of record NW_010107983.1, read on the forward strand.
CCAGGACCCACAGGTCCTTTTTAGTAGAGCTGCTCCCAAACCTATCAGGACCCAGCCTGTATGTCTGCCAGCAATTCCTCCTTTCTAGGCACAGGAACTGGCATTTGACCTTGCTAGATTTCATACGGTTCCTGTCTCGGCCCCTCTGAGCAGCAGCACTGCCTTCAAGTGTATCAACTGCCCCCCCCTCCAATTTGGTGTCATCTGCAACTTTGATGAGATCTTCTGCATCGAGCAGGCATCGGGGACAGGTAATGGCTTTGGACAAACTCATTCCTGAGTAAAAAACCTCTATTGCTCCTCCTCCCTCTCAACACTCATATATTTACTGCCCTCTCCTACATTCCAGTGCCATCCCACTGCACTGTACCATACACAGGAAACACTGTAGATCTGATTTTGGTGTCCAGCAAATAAGACATGAGCACTAAACCATACAAAGCAAACTTCTATTTGTAGTTTCTGAAGTTGTTATCTGAGAACAGTGTAAAGCAAAACATCTAAAAGATACACTTTAAAACTGAATTTCATAATTGTTTTTTTAACCTTTTATGTCCCCAGACCAGTTGGTATTTCAAAGCTACTATTAGCTACATAACATTAATACAGTCTCTTCTGTATCTGTGCAAGGCATTCACTGTGTATCAGTATTCCATCAGCAGAGATTAAAGTTTTATAAACTGCTGCCCACCAAGGGTACAATTAATATTTTATGTAGTGCCATCACACAGATAAAATAGTATAGAAAATCCAACTTATCACAGTAACCATCATAACTGAAATAACAAATGTGAATGAATATGTGTATGAAAGGTAAATGCATCTGTGTGATAGATGCTGCTGTTGTTAGAAGAAATATTGCACACTGTTCTTGTATAAAAGTGAACCACAGGATAATTTAAGAACACTACATGTGTTCAGAAGAAAATGTTATATCACTTTCTAAAAAAATGTACTAGACTAACACGTACATTATTCCATGAGCTTTTTTTCACATCCTTAAAAATTAAAATATATAATAAATGAGTCCACGAAAAGCTTGCTGTACTGAAGCTTTAAACTGATTTTGCAGCTGGGTGAGAAATTCATGGTATATTCAAAAATTACCTACAGTTTAAACAGAATTTGTGAGTCAAATGGCACTCTCGTGTAAACAGGACCACAAGACAACGGCCTACAGAAGACCCCACCTTGCCAGAACTTGCTTCCTGTGTGTCATTAGTGTGTTATTTTCCATTCTTTATGTCAGAATGTAATTAAATCCTCAACTCACAAATTTTGAAACAACAGTACAATGTTTTCTATTTTTAAAATACTATTTGCAACTTCAAAAGAGAGAGAGAAAATTGTCTGCTATAAGAGAAAGCAGTGCTGCAGGCTCAAGACTGCAGATGAATGACTCTGGTGCCTTTGCTGCTGCTGACAGCTTTTTACAAAACTTGTTTTGCTCCTAAAAAAAAGCAACAGGAATAAAAGACGACAACTGCCAAACATTGGCATTTGTTTGTAAGGTGGGAAGTCTTACATTTTCTTTCTTGTTCATGGAAAAAAGACAGACACACATGCCGAGCATCCACTAAGCTGAAATTCATATAGAAGGTACAGCACCATGCAGCCACCAAAATCACCTAAGGACTGTTTTTTTCCTACCTTTCTAGTACTGCTCAAGGCTATTTTTCATCACTCTTCCCTTTGATGCTCATGAGAAGTGTCATAATTTTTCATAGCTACTGCCCACAGTAACATGAAATGGGATCAACCCCAGCAGCATGAAATTACAGATCCAGCAAGGAACTGAATCACTCTGAATAGTGAAACAGAAATCAAGCAAAAGCCAAACCAGTCGTACTAAGCTAAAATCTTATCAGAAACATATTCATACTTAGCAATACCCTATGGGAAGCCCGTATCTAAGCAGCTCAGCCCACATTCTGCAGTAGAGAGGTTATGTCAGCTTTAAGCCACCTGCACACCTTTTCAATTCCTTAATCTACGGCACAAGACTTCATACAACCACAACCAAAAAAAGCCCCACAACTTAAGCAGCTTCACTGCTGCAACACGCAGCAAACATTAGTGCCAGTATTTTACAATCCTCTGTCCTCAACCCTCTCTCTAGTATTCCTTTTCTGCCTCTGCGCTGTCTTCTCTTTTATGTTGCTGATCCTTGGGGACCTTTGGATTTTAGGACTTTTCTTCAGCTGTGGCCCAGAGCCAGGACCCTGGCCCAGTCGATGACTGCCTGTTTCATTGCTAACACAATCCACATCGCCTAGCCCTCTCCCACGTGGTGCCCAGGCATGGCTCAGCAAATAACCCAGCACAGAGCCTGTTCCCAACAGGCAATGTGGAAGAGGTGAGCCTGCAGAGGAAGGGCATGACAGAGGTTTTTGCCATGCAAGTTGAGCTATGCCTCTTATCCTCAGTGCTGTTCAATTCAGAAATACTGACATAGCCCTTTATGTCTATCCCTGTTCTTGCCTGCTGTAAAAAACCAGGCTATTACTCAAAAACACTATAATGTCCTACTGAAAACTGCATTTCTGCTTGAAAAATGGAGTGAAAACAAAGAGCTCAGGCCATGTAGGTATATTAAGCCACTTCCCCTTATTTCCCCACAAAAAAAAAAAAAAAAAAACACACTGAACATTACTATCTCGCATATTTGGTAAATGGTGCAATTACAATGGCCCTAAAGTCTTGGTGCTCCATCAGTAACAGTGTTATGGTTTTGTGGGGGGGGTTTTGTCTGGTAGCAGGGAGGGGCGTAATGGCTCTTCAAGCAACTGCTAAGAGTTCCCCTGGCTTCCAGTCTGCTGCTGGCGGCAAGGGAGGGGTTACAGTGGTGGCTCCTTCTTACATGACTCGTGAGTCAACCTCCCCCCTCCAAACCACCATCAGGTAGCCTCTATAAGGAACTGACTGAAGTGTCCCAGCTCCGATGGACCCACCCCAGGCCAGGGCTGAGCCAGTCGGCACCTCTGCGAATAACATATTGAAGAGGGGGCACAGAACAATGGGTTGGTGCAGCCCCAGGCAGGGCACAGCTCAGGCGGGCCGGTCCGGTCATCCAGCCGCCTGCTCGGCTTCTGCAAA